>NC_047669.1:70285115-70341965 GCF_011762505.2 Arvicanthis niloticus | reverse complement strand
AGGATTCTTTTTCATATTCATTTCTTCAGTATCACAGTTATCATTTAACAGCGTGCCGTAAACTCTCTATAAGTTTGTATACTTTCTTTAGTTTCTATGATTATCGATAACTAGCTAATTTACTGCACTGTGATTAAATGAAATGTTTGAAAGTTATTTTAATTTTCCTTTATTTAAGGAGTCAGTACAGACACTAGTATACTCTTACATGATGAATAAATTCATTTTAAAAAAGAAATATGTTCAACGAAATGCACTGGATGCTCAAGTCTCAATACAGAAGCAAAAGCAACACAATATTACTTCAGTCATAATGAGAAAAGCCTGGAGAATATTCCAGAAAAAGAATTCATATTATTGATTTTACATATGTTCAAACAACTGAATAAGACATAGATATACACCAAGGGAACAAAAGCAAATAGCTGAATGAAATGGGTAATCCAACTCAAAATATAAAAACAAAATTTATAAGAAATGGAATTGTTAAAAAAAAAAAAACTAAGCTGAAATGATGTTGGAAATTAAAAAACTCAATAATTTCCATTAAAACTTCAGTGGAAAGTCTCATTAAAAGAATAGATTGCATGGAAAATATAATATTTGGGCTTAGTGAAAAGCAGTAAGAATCGAAACACCCAGTAATCTTTAATGATAAATTTTTTTTTAAAGAATATGGATGTAGCATGGAAAACCTTTGGAACAAAATGGGGGAAAATACTTTCAAATAGTGTTCACAGAAGGAGAATACTAACAGAACCCTCTTAAAACTGTATAGAGATGCCTATACAAGTACAAGATGCCTATAGAATATCACATTTACAGGATGATCAGAGAAACATCATGAGATATAGGCAAGATATAAAAACACAGAATACTAAAACTATATTGAAATATATAAAAGACAAATATAGGCTCATTAAAATAATGCATGATTGCAGGATAGAAGATTTAAGATCATGAGTTCTTAGATATAATTCAATTTATAGCTCTAAAAGAATAGAACTGCCAGCTCATACTATTATAACAAGAAAAACTTTCTATGAAATTATAAGATACGTATGAATTGCCTACAATACAAATAGAATTACGAAATTTATGGTCACTAAGTCTTCTGCTTTGCAGAGCACACTGGAAATAATTATTTGAATTAAGGAGAAATATGAACAAACTCAAAGGGATATAGGCAATTAATAAACAATAGACAATCAGTAAATTATTAGTATAAATACACCCCCCCAAAATAGCAAAATGATAAAAATACAAAACTTTGGGGTAGAACTAAAGGATCTCAAGTTTTTAAATAGAAACTTATTAACTAACCAATTGGGTTAAAAATCAAAACCCCATAATTTATCTGTCTCTAGGGAATGCATGTTGCCATTATCAATAGAAACTATATTAGGATTAAAGGATGGGAACCAGTATTTCAAAGATATGGACCTGGAGATAAGAAGTTGTAGATAACTTCACATCAACTTTAAACCAAAAATATTTTAGAAGACTTTAAGGTCACCACATTCTTTAAAGGAACTTCATCAGAAGGACATTTTAATTCTAACACACACATGTTTCTAATTTCACTAAATAAATCTGACCAAACTTACAAACAAAAATTACTACTAACTCGGTAATATGTTGGGTGGGTGAGATCCACAGGCAGCCACTCTCAATTACAGACCTGACTGACCTATTTTGAGACAGCATGATCTTATCTTCACTTTCACCCCTCCCCACTCCTGCCGTGGAACTCTTGAAGTCTGGGTACTTTAATATTATCTTCAATCCATAGCTTCTACTCTGTGTTATAGAAATGCTCATCTCTGACACCTTCCTTTGGTCCATGGCTTATGCAGTCCTGAAACTTAAGCCTAGGTGCTCCTGCCTTGGTCAGCTCTGATCTATGAGACCGTGACTCACTTCTGGACCTACTTGATGTACTAATGGACCATACCCTATTTTTCTGAATCAGCTTTCTTTCCTGGGTTCCACTTCTTCTTCTCCTTCTCCGTCTCCTTCTCCTTCTCCTTCTCCTTCTCCTTCTCCTTCTCCTTCTCCTTCTCCTTCTCCTTCTCCTTCTCCTTCTCCTTCTCCTTCTCCTTCTCCTTCTCCTTCTCCTTCTCCTTCTCCTTCTCCTTCTCCTTCTCCTTCTCCTTCTCCTTCTCCTTCCTCTCCCTCTCCCTCTCCCTCTCCCTCTCCCTCCTCCCCTCCCCCCTCCCCCTCCCCCCCTCCCCCTCCCCCCTCCCCCTCCCCCCTCTCCCTCTCCCTCTCCCTCTCCCTCTCCCTCTCCCTCTCTCTCCCTCTCCCTCTCCCTCTCCCTCTCCCTCTCCCTCTCCCTCTCCCTCCCCTCTCCCTCTCCCTCTCCTCTCCCTCTCCTTCTCCTTCTCCTTCTTTTTCTCCTCCCTCTCCCTCTCCCTCTCCCTCTCCCTCTCCCTCTCCCTCTCCCTCTCCCTCTCCCTCTCCCTCTCCCTCTCCCTCTCCCTCTCCCTCTCCCTCTCCCTCTCCCTCTCCCTCTCCCTCTCCCTCTCCCTCTCCCTCCTCTTCTTCTTCTTCTTTCAAATAAACTACACCTGAATCTTTCACTTTGACAATCAGAGTAAGACAAGTGAAGAAAAATTGTATAGTATTTTTCCTAGGTTGGTTGGAGCTAAGTTGGAAAAGCATCTAAAAGTTGCCCCCAACTCCTGGACCCAGTTTTTACCACCTAAGATAATTGTTATTCTCCCTTCATATGTTTTGAGAAAATGGCCAGGAGTAGTGCCTAAACTCTGGGTGTTAAGAGATGCAGCACTTTTGATAAAAACAAGTTTACATTTCGAGAGTCTGTCAAGGTTGATTGGTTGGTTGACTATGGTTGAAAATTTATATTCAGAAACTAGACTTATATTTTTTTCTCAGAAAATATGCATAACCCAGTAAATTATATACTACTGTAATCTGTATAAAAAATTTATTCTTGTCCTTCAATCTTAGGCAACTCTCATTTTTGTGATCCTTATTTGCAATTCAAATTGAAATCTTCCAATTATTTAGTAATTTAAAAATATGAATGTGCCAGAACTATGCTATTTTCTCTCAAAATCTAGTTGGATAAAGGTATTGATATTTAATTGAGTCCCCCCAACCCATAAATGCAAACATAAAAACAACATAATAATATCAACAAGGCATTGAGGCTTCAGATTGCATAAATTTATTGGATTAAAATTTCAGTTTTCAAATAGGTTTGAATGAACACTAAATATGTGATTTATATTTCAATAGCATAATATTTGATTCATAATAAAGAATAAACATTAATCAAAGATTCTAACAGAAGTAGAAGAGAAAAAAATTGTTAGTGGGAAGAAAAAAAACAATAAAAGATGAATAGTAAACATGTCTACAGAATATAGAGAATTTGATTTTGATATTGTAAGAATACAGAGACTTAACTGCCTAAATCCTAGAAGCCAATACCACAGATTGATCTATAACAAGAAGGTTGAAATCTTGTGGAAGCCACATACACTGGGTAGTAGAATCTGGACCCATAACTCAGGGAAGGGAAGCCATAGACTCCACAATTCAGGGATCTGAAGCCATTGTTTCCACATCCCACTGGGTAGCAGCTTCGAGATCCATAGCCCAGGGAATAGCAGCTGCTGGACCCAAAGCCCAGAGAGCCACCATATGTCCCCTGGCAGGGACTGCAGGGTGTGGAGCTTCTGGGGTAGTAGCAAGGCTTCTGGCAGGGGCTGGACACAACGCAGGACCTCTGGCAGCTGATGGGCTCAATGCAGGTCTCCTGGCAGCCATTGTTCAGAGAGGAGCTCAGCTGGCAGGTGCTGGGAGAGCAGCTGGTCGTGGTGTAGACCAGGTTGCTGGGATAGGAAGAGCCACGGCAGGATCCTGAGGAGGGCAGGCAGCTCCTAAGGGAGCGGGAGGAGAAGTTTCCAGAGCAGCAGTTGTAGGCCATGTTGAGAGGAGATGTAAGTTATGCTGGAGGTAACTGAGAGGATTCTGAGTTTGAATATCACCCAGTGGAGAGCTGGGTTTATATACTCTCCGTAGTAGGTGTGGTACCCAATAGGATCACCCTTGATGCATTTTTGTGCTTCCTGTCTTATAAATGTGCAGATGTCCGTGAATAGTTTCCTGAATAGTGTATTTATGGGTGTTGCAATTTTCTTATAGCTATGACAATGAGCCAGTCATGGATGCTATGACTGTTTTACACTGATGCTTATTCATGGTCTCCAGGAAAAAAAATCTCTGTATTTTCTTATGTCCTGATTTTTCTGTGTTTGTCCAAATGTTTTGAAGAATAAACTTTTCTTTCATAGGAGATGTGAAGAAATTACTCTTCTTTTAGTTAACAAATTGCATGCCTCACTTTGAATTCACTTTGAAACCTTAACTCTTGGCATCATTTCTTATTTTTCCATTATTATTCTCTGTGAATTCACAGTATTTCCCATGGACTTCACCTGCGCTAACTAAAAAGGCAAGAGAAAACATAAGGATTAAAGCTGTGGTGTCTACAAGGAGATTATTGAAGCAGAGTTACAAGCACAGGGCACTTTAGGCCTTACAAATGGAGTCAAAGAAATAATAGACAGAGACAATTTCATATCCTATGTGTCTGACATGGCCTGAGGTGACACTGGATTCTCAACTGTTTTGTACCAGCATGGTAAAGTCAGTTTTAATTCTTCAGGGAAAAAAGAGGCTTAGTTGACTATCATCCTCTATTCTGTGGGTTCTGTAGAAGCTTAGTTTGCAAGAACTGATCCCAGGGAGTGACTAAGTTTAGGTAAAGTAAAAAAATATCTAGGAGATGCTGATGGTAAACTATAACACAGGGTACAGATTATGGTCTTTAAGGAAACACATAGAGGGTTTGTGGATCTTGGAAACTTTTTGTTTTGTTGAGCTCTTAGGAGAGTCTGGGGAAGAAAAACAAATTCAAAAGTCTCAACAAATCTAATCTTGTACAGTTTGAAAATTAAAGTGCTTATTCATGGTCTCCAGGAAAAAAAATCTCTGTATTTTCTTATGTCCTGATTTTTCTGTGTTTGTCCAAATGTTTTGAAGAATAAACTTTTCTTTCATAGGAGATGTGAAGAAATTACTCTTCTTTTAGTTAACAAATTGCATGCCTCACTTTGAATTCACTTTGAAACCTTAACTCTTGGCATCATTTCTTATTTTTCCATTATTATTCTCTGTGAATTCACAGTATTTCCCATGGACTTCACCTGCGCTAACTAAAAAGGCAAGAGAAAACATAAGGATTAAAGCTGGTAGATAACAGAACTGAGATACAAATTTTGTCCTCAACATGTGAAACAGGGTTAAGAAAGAAAATAATTTCAATTGTTTGCTTATTTATAAAAGCTTAGAGTTTTATTTTGGCCTCTCTGTGCAGGCTACATCTAAATATCTACTAAGTAAATCTTTAATATCTTCACATAACCAAGCATACTTAAAGAGTAAAAGTAATACAAAAGACTGGTTTAACAATGATTGCTGAATGTTAGCAGATGAGAGGATATGCTAATCTATCAACTTGAGGAATAGACTATTATTTATTTAGAATCATGACCATTCATGGCAATGCAATGTTTTCTACACCAACACTTAAAAAGTAACCTACAGTACTACCATATAAATATTCAAGTTATATGTTAAAAGCCAATGAAATCAGGACTTATTGATAATGATAGACAGACAAGTTGTGGAAATGGTGATTGACAAGCCATGGAAAACCATGGCTCCCAAAACATTTGGTTTACACACATTGTTCACATTTACTCTTTTCCATGTTAATTGTTGGAATTGTTCCAGTTGACTGGATAATATCAAATACTATATGTATTACAAATGAACTTCCTCGTACCATTCTCAACTTATTATCAAGATGTCTGGCCTTTATTGTCATTGTGACAACAGTCATAAAGCTTTGTATAGCTTTATTAGGATTCTTAGGACCAGATTACAAAATCAAATTGTCAGAGTGTGAAATATTTGCTATGTCTAAATGAAATAGATCTCACCATACCCTAGGTTATATTTTACCCTCCAATGGACTGTTGTGTTATTTAGGATGTTGTTTTATTTCTTCCTTAGCTAAAAGTATAAAAAAAAGGATCATATTATTAGTATGGTTAAAAGTTATTTAAAACAATTGCATTGCTATGCACAAAACTGAAACATCAACAACTCATTTTCTAGGACGAAGTGATAATTGTAGAAACACCCATATTTCAATTTTATTCTTATAAATTGTACATGGTTATATGAGAAAAGCGCCAAAATTTGTCTTAGACATTATTTGGCTATAGGTTAGATATGAAGTCCTAAATGAAATCCTGACTTTTTAATTGATCAATTATTTTGATTTATTAAGTCACATATTTATTATTAAGGTTTTTTCATGTATTTTGATAATTTTTGTTGTTCCCAATTACTTGCATATCCTCCTTATTCACTCAACTTCTCTCTCTCTCTTTGTTCTCTCTCTTTGTCTCACTCTGTCTCTCTCAAAACATAACAAAAACCTAAGGCACATATGCAACTGAAAAAAATTATTTATCAGCTCCACTTGACATGGCCAAGAAATGAACATCTATATGAATTCTCTGGTAACTAACAACAGGCTTTATTTTTAAACGGTACAACCATAATTTGATATGTTCATATTTTACATATTGTTTTCTTACCTAGAACCTCCCACATTTCAGAAGACTCAGGACAAAGAGGGAAGAGAGAGACTGATAGATTCGCATGGTTGTGATGCAGCCCCTTATTTCTGTCATTTGTGATCACAAAACTTCAGTTGTCTTCCTCTCTGTCTTCCTGGGTTCAGCCTCATTTGACTTTTTCTGGCTTATATTGTTTTCCTAACCTTAAAATTAAACCACATAAGTAATGTTATACAATTCATACAGAATACTGGAAAACGAGAAGGATGGGGACAAGTAAGATCCATCTTCAATAGGTTTCATAGAAAACACAAAGTAATAATCCCAATTCATTAACAAGAAAGACAGCAAATTACTGTCATGCCACACATCGAGAAGAAAAGCATTTTCCTCATAACATCCTATGACAAAACACATAAAATTTACATCATGAGGAAAAGAGGAAAAGGAGGGATTTCTTATTTGGGATGTGATAGAATAGGCATTGCTGTAAAACAGTCATGGCATCTGTGGCATAGGAATAACTCATCATCATTTTACTTTAATAGAACGACAACACCCATAAACATGATGTGCGGAAAGCTATTCAAATGAAACACAATTACAGCGATTACTGTTTCACATTTGTAAACCAGGAAGCACACAAATATGTCAGGACAGCTCTGTTGGGTACCACACCTGCTTTTGAGAATATATAAACCCAGCTCTCTACAAAGTGACATTCAAACTCAAGACTCTTCTCAGTTACAAGCAGTCAAGCTCACAACCCCTCCTCAACATGGCCTACAGCTGCTGCTCTGGAAACTTCTCCTCCCGCTCCCTTAGGAGCTGCCTGCCCTCCTCAGGATCCTGCCGTGGCTCTTCCTATCCCAGCAACCTGGTCTACACCACGACCAGCTGCTCTCCCAGCACCTGCCAGCTGAGCTCCTCTCTGAACAATGGCTGCCAGGAGACCTGCATTGAGCCCATCAGCTGCCAGAGGTCCTGCGTTGTGTCCAGCCCCTGCCAGAAGCCTTGCTACTACCCCAGAAGCTCCACACCCTACAGCCCCTGCCAGGGGACATATGCTGGCTCTCTGGGCTTTGGGTCCAGCAGCTGCTATTCCCTGGGCTATGGATCTCGAAGCTGCTACCCAGTGGGATGTGGAAACAATGGCTTCAGATCCCTGAATTGTGGAGTCTATGGCTTCCCTTCCCTGAGTTATGGGTCCAGATTCTACTACCCAACCTACTTGGCTTCTAGTTCCTGCCAACCATGTTACAGACCAATTTGTGGATCAGGCATCTATGGAATCAACTGTTAAGTCTTTAACTCTCCTATTTCAGTCTATACTCTGAAGCTATTGCTTTCCTGCTTAACTCCTACTCATATCTTACCATCCTTCTATTAACAGCTTCTTTCTTCTCCAAATTCAGGCAGATCGTGAGCTTAGTGGGTAACCTGATACTGTCTTGAAGATGCTACTCAGGGGGCTGTACATCCAGTGGTTTCGATCTCTGCATTATGGAGCTTATGGCTTCCTGTTCCTGGGTTATGGGTCCAGGTTCTTCTTTCCAGTATACTTGGCTTTTACTCCATTTCAACCTCACACATCAAGCAGTGGATTTGGCGTTTTTGAATGCACCTCTTTCATCTTTGTAGTCTTTCAATATCAAAGTTAAGGTCTCTGTGTCCTTTGCCTGTTGTTTTTGTTCTTTTCTCTTACCATTGTCTTTTCAACTGTCCATCAACTACTTCTTTCCTCCTCAACTTCTGGCAGATTCTCAAATTAATAATAACTCAAAAATATACTTTACTCGAAGATATATTTGGCTTTCTTCCAAGAGTAACTGAAAATGAAAATTTTAATCAAATAAATTTGATTTTTGCAATTTGACACCTCAATGTATTGTTTAAATTCTTATCATTTTGCTTACAGTGTTTTTAGTTAAGTCTTTGAAAGTATTTAATAATAATCAGCAGGATTATTTGACTGGATAATTGTTTTGTCTGTGCGGATGTGTTAATGGGAGTAGTCAATTCTGGGAAGGCATTCACTGACATTTGCAAACAGGGTTCACACTACAATGAAAGTGGCTTGAGATTGGATGACATGAATTCTTATGAACTCAGTAAATTAGTCATTAACAAGAGAACTGAAAATGCAAGTACCAAGCATATGGTATTATATAATTCATATGGTTAAGTTTGCACACAAGCAAACATTTATCTTTCTCTAGAATATGAATGCAGATTGGCTGACAGGAAACAACATGAGTTTTAAGCATCTCTCAGGACAGTTAGTTGTACTGTGTTAATGCTGCTATCCCTACTTCTCCAGTTGGGGCATTATTTCTACATTTCATCTCCAAGCATGTGTACGGAAAACTGAGTAGTTGTGCTCATAAGGAGCTGGCACAACTTGATGCTTCTCCTAGAGTCAACTTCATTCAACAGAGAGCCATGTGTCTGGGAAAATTTGAGTTTATATTCTTTGTCACTCTGGGTGTCAAAGACAACTTGAGGCCACACACCTGGGTACAATCTGAGAAAGAAGGTATTGCAGGTATTATGAAAATTAAAGGTTAAAAAGATTTGAAAAAATACAAATCTGGTTTTTGAAAAGTGTGCATTTTTTTTTTAATAAGGAAAAACTGGAACCTCCAGAGAGTTTTTGAAAAATACATATTTTTCTAGTCCATGGAATGAAAGTAGTTAAGTTTCAATTAAAAATTCCATCTCCAAGAATAAGGTATATGATTTAGTGTCTATGTATGAAGGTTTGCCTGCATGTATGCATACCTGAGTGTCTGGTGTCTGAAGATGACAGAAGAGGGTTTGGATAACCTGGAACTTTAAGGGCAAATGGTTGTTAGCTGCCAAGTGGGATCTGGAAATTGAACCTGGATTCTCTTCAAGAGCAGCAAGTACTCTTAACTACTGAACCATCACCCTGACTCACATTGGACACATTTTAGAAAGTGTTTGCTAGCCATTTGTGTGTCTTTTATGAGATAATAATCATATATATATATATATATATATATATATATATATATATATAAAATTTTAGTTAAAATGTAATTTATATATATATATTTTTTCTTCTTCTGTCTTTAATTTCTTCTATGTTCCAATTCCCTAGCCCCTACTTGAAGCCATGGCATTTTTAATTTATTACTGTTACATATGTATGTAAATGCATATATATGTATTCTATCTAGTGTTGCTTGTATGTATATTATCTTAGGACTCACCACTATGTTTTGGCTAGCCAATTAGGCATCTTATCACTAGGGAAGACTCTTTCTCCATCTCTCAGCATTCCTTATTTGCCTGTAGTTCTTTGTCTGGGATTGGCTTCCATAAGAATTTTCCGTGTGACAATAGCATGTTTATTAGTCTCATTTTTTCAGGTCCTTTTTAGGCAACATTTTTTTTGAGGTATCATGGGTTTCGCTTCCCTGTGTTTTCATGGAAACAGAATTTAAGTGTAGATTTCTATTCATCTATCTCTTGAAATTTTTTAATATCCTGTGTGATATTCCCTGAGCCTTAGTAGTGTTGTGTTGGAGAAGTACCCATTAAGTCTGTTTGCCCATCAATCAGTTATCCTATGAGTTCTGATTTATTATGTTTTCTATAATGATCTCTGTCTGCTGCAACGAGAAGCTTCTTTCAAGAGGTATGAGAGACACAGTTAATGGGAAGTTACTCTAAGTTTTTAGAATGAAGTTAGTAATCATGTTGGATTAATAAATGGCAGAAAATTATCCTCTAAGAGTGATAACTTCACCAATTGCAGGCTTTTTCTTCCTTAAACTTGGCAGTAAGTACGTACAATTAGACTGCTGTTGGTTGTCACCAAGATTTGAATGCTATTATGGTACCTTTTCGTGACATCTTGCTATACTAATCATTATAGTTTATAGGTGTCCAACTAGGTATGATTATTGAATTCTCCCTCCCTTAGCAATTTACATAGCATCCTCTGGTACTCTGAAAGCCAGTAATCACAGAGTAATCTTTCAAATAAAATCCAACTCAAATTACCTAAGTCCTGGGTCCAAAGTCTATCACGTCTTTGGAAATAGAAACTTAACTTCTGGAAAGGCACCAAAGAAAGACAATAACAATATTGTTTTGGGAGTTTCTTGAACTCTCTTGAACAATAACTCAAAAATGGGATTCTTATTTTTCATGCCTAGTACTGGGGCTTTGTGATATATCTATCTACATCTATGTCTATCTCTATGTCTATGTCAATGTCTATGTCTATCTATATCATCATCATCTATACCTATGTCATCTATATCGGTATAATTCATATAAATATATAAAAATATATTTTACATACATACACATACATACACATTTTAAATATATAATATAAATAATTTTATGTAAATCTTATACATATCATTCTTTTTGACTTTTTCAAACACCTTTAACAATTTTCATTTTATCTCTCCTCTCCTATTGAATCAAGTACTCTTACTTTCACAGCTTAGTTTTAACTGGTTGTTTTGTTGATGTTTAGTTTGTTTTTTTTTTTCAATTTTTATTGGATATTATAATTACAATTCAGATGTTATCCCCTTACCTCACCCCCTGCCCAAGAACCACCTATCCCATTCCCCCCTCCTCCTGCTTGTGAGGCTATGTCCCCAAATACCACCCTACTCCCACCTCCCCACCCTCAAATTCCCAACACACTGCGTCCAGCCTTCATGGGACCAAAGATCTCCTCTCCCACCTATGCCCAACAGGGCCATCCTCCCTTACATATACAGCTGGAGCCATGGTCCCTCCATAAGTGCTCCCAGGCTGGTAGTTTAGACCCTGGGAACTCTGGTTGGTAGGTATTGTTGCTCTCCTCATGAGGCCACAAACCCTTTCAGCTCCTTCAGTCTTTACTCTAACTCCTCCATTGGGAACCACTTTTTCAGTTCAATGGTTAGCTGTGAGCATCTGCCTCTGAATATGTCAAGCTCTGGCAGACCTCTAAGGACACAGCTATATCAGGCTCCTGTCAGCATGCACTTCCTGACATCCACATCAGCATCTACCTTTGGTGACTGCACATGGGATGGATACCCAGGTGGAATGGTCTCCAGACTGCCACTCCTTCAGATTCTGTCCCAAACTTTGTCTCCATATTTGCTCCTTTGAGTATTTTGTTACTCCTTCTAAGAAGGACCGAAGCAACCACACTTGGTCTTCCTTCTTCATGAGCTTCATGTGGTCTGTGAATTGAATCTTGGGTATTTCAAGCTTTTGGGCTAATACCCAATAATCGGAGAGTGAATACTGTGTGGGTTCTTTTGTGATTGGGTTACCTCACTCAGGATAATATTTTCTAGTTGCATCCATTTACCTAAGAATTTTCCAATTCATTGTTTTTAATAGCTGAGTAATACTCCATTATGTAAATGTACCACATTTTCTGTATCTATTCCTCTTTTGAAGGACATCTGGGTTCTTTCCAGCTTCTGGCTATAATAAATAAAGATGCTATGAACATAGTAAAGCATATGTCCTTGTTATACATTAGAGTATTTTCTGGGTATATGCCCAAAAGTGGTATAGCTGGGTCCTCAGGTAATGCTATATCCAATTTTCTGAGGAACTGCCTGACTGATTTCCAAATTGGTTGCACCATCTTGCAATCCCACCAACAATGGATGAGTGTTCCTCTTTGTCTACATCCTTGCCAGCATCTACTATTACCTGAGTTTTGATCTTAGCCATTCTGACAGTTGTGAGGTGGAATCTCAAAGTTGTTTTGATTTGCATTTACCTGATGACTATGGATGCTGAACATTTTTTTAGGTGCTTCTCGGCCATTCGAGTTTCCTCAGTTGAGAATTCTTTGTTTAGCTCTATACCCCATTTATTATATGGTTATTTGATTATCTGGAGTCTAATTTCTTGACTTATTTGTATATATTGTATATTAGCCCTCTATTGGATGTGGGATTGGTAAATATCTTTTCCCAATCTGTTGGTTACCTTTTGTCCTATTGGCAGTGTCCTTTGCCTTACAGAAACTGCAGTTTTATGAAGTCCCATTTGTCAATTCTTGATCTTAAAGCATAAGCCATTGGTGTTCTGTTCAGGAACATTTCCCCTGTGCCCAAGTATTTAAGGTTCTTCCATAACTTCTTTTCGGTTAGTTTAAGTGCATCTAGTCTTATGTGGAGGTCTTTATCCACTTGGACTTGAGTTTTGTAAGGGAGATAGGAATGGATCAATTTGCATTCTTCTACATGTTGACCTCCCGTTGAACCAGCACCATTTGTTGAAAATGCTTTTCTTTTCCAATGTACAGTTTTAGTTCCTTTGTCAAAGATCAAGTGACCATAGGTGTGTGGGGTCATTTCTGGGTCTTCAATTCTATTTCTTTGATCTTCCTGCCTGTCTCTGTACCAATACCATGCAGTTTTTATCACTCTTGCTCTGTAGTACAACTTGAGGTCAGGGATGGTGATTCCTCTAGAAGTTCTTTTATTGTTGAGAACAGTTTTCAATATCCTGGGTGTTTTGTTATTCTGAATGAATTTGAGATTTTCTCTTTCTAACTCTGTGAAGAATTGAGTTGGGATTTTAATGGGGATTGCATTGAATCTGTAGATTACATTTGGCAAGATGGCCATTTTTACTATATTAATCCTGCCAATCCAGTAGCATGGGAGATCTTTCCATCTTCTGTGATCTTCAATTTCTTTCTTCAGAGACTTGAAGTTCTTGTCATACAGATCTTTCACTTGCTTGGTTAGTTTCACACAGAGGTATTTTATATTATTTGTCACTGTTGTGAAGGGCATCATTTTACTAATTTCTTTTTCAGCCTGTTTATCTTTCACATAGAGGAAGGCTACTGATTTGTTTGAGTTGATTTTATAACCAGCCACATTGCTGAATTTTTTTAATCAGGATTAGGAGTTCTCTGGTGGAAGTTTTGGGGTCACTTAAGTGTACTAACATATTGCCTGCAAATATGGATATTTTGACTTCTTCCTTTTCTATTTATATCTCCTGACTTCTTTTTGTTGTCTAATTGCTCTGGCTAGGACTTCCAGTACTATATTGAATAGGTAGGAAGAGAGTGGGCAACCCTGTCTAGTCCCTGATCTTAGTGGGATTGCTTCAAGTTTCTCTCCATTTAGTTTGATGTTGGCTACTGGTTTGCTCTATATTGCTTTAACTATGTTTAGGTATGGACCTTGAATTCCTGATCTTTTCAAGACGTTTAGCATGAAGGGATTTTGAATTTTGTCAAATGCTTTCTCAGCATCTAGTGAGATGATCATGTTTTTTTTTTTCTTTGAGTTTATTTATATAGTGGATTATATTGATGGATTTCCAAATATTGAACCATCCCCCTGCATTCCTGGGCTAAAGCCTACTTGATAATGGTGGATGATTGTTTTTGATGTGTTCTTAGATTCGATTTGCTAGAATTTTATTGGACATTTTTGCATTGATATTTACAAGGGAGATTGGTCTGAAGTTCTCTTTCTTTGTTGGGTCTTTGTGAGGATTAGGTATGAGCATGATTGTAGCTTCATAGAACGAATTGGGTAGTGTTCCTTCTGTTTCTATTTTGTGCAATTGTTTGAAGAGAACTGGTATTAGTTCTTCCTGGAAAGTCTGATAGAATTCTGCACTAAAACCATCTGGTCCCAGACTTTTTTTGGTGGGGAGACTTTTAATGACTGCTGCTATTTCTTTAGGGGTTATGGGACTGTTTATATGGTTTATTTGATCCTGATTTAACTTTGGTACCTGGTATCTGTCTAGAAAATTGTTCATTTTATCCAGATTTTGCAGTTTTGTTGAGAATAGGCCTTTGTAGTAGGATCTGATGATTTTTTGAATTTCCTCAGTTTCTGTTGTTATGTCTCCCTTTTCAGTTCTGATTTTATTAATTTGGATACTGGCTCTGTATCCTCTGGGTAATCTGGCTAAGGATTTATCTATCTTGTTGGTTTTCTCAAAGAACCAGCTCCTGATTTTGTTGATTCTTTGTATAGTTCTTTCTGTTACTACTTGGTTCATTTCAGCCTTGAGTTTGATTATTTCCTGCAGTCTACTTCTCTTGGGTATATTTCCTTCTTTTTGTTCTAGAGCTTTCAGGTGTGCTGTCAAGTTGTTAATGCATGCTCTCTCCAGATTCTTTTTATAGGCACTTAGAGCTATGAGTTTTCCTCTTAGCACTACTTTCATGGAGTCCCACAAGATTTGGTATGATGTGTTCTCATTTTCGTTATTCTAAAAAGGCTTTCATTTCTTTCTTTATTTCTTCCTTGATCAAGAGTCATCGTTGAGTCGAGCATTGTTCAGTTTCCTCGTGCCTGTGGGTTTTCCATTGGTTTTGTCATTATTTAAAACCAGCCTTAGTCCATGGTGATCTGATAGGATGCAATGGATTATATCAATTATTTTGTATCTGTTGAGGACTGTTTTGTGACCAATTATATAGTCTATTTGGAGAAGGTACCATGAGGTGCTGAGAAAAGGGTATATTCTTTTGTTTTAGAATAAAATGTTCTATAGATATCTGTTAACACCATTTGATTCATAACTTCTGTTAATTTCAATGTGTCTCTGTTTAGTTTCTGTTTCCTTGATCTGTCCACTGCTGAGAGTAGGGTGTTCAAATCCCCCACTATTATTGCGTGAGGTGCAATGTGTGTTTTGACCTTTAGTAATGTTTCTTTTATATATGTGGGTGCCCTTGAATTTGGTGCATGGATGTTCAGAATTGAAAGTTCATCTTGGTAAACTTTTCCTTTGATGATTATGAAGTGTCCTTCCTTACCTTTTTTGATTACTTTTGGTTGATACTTTTTGATTACTTTTGATTTTAATTGATATTATAATGGCTACTCCAGCTTGTTTCTTGGGACCATTTTCTTGGAAAATTGTTTTACATCATTTTACCCTGAGGTAGTGTCTGTCTTTGTCACTGAGGTGCATTTCCTGTATGCAGCAAAATTCTGGGTCCTCTTTGTGTATCCAGTCTGAAAGTCCATGTCTTTTTATTGGAGAATTGAGTCCATTGATGTTAAGATATATTAAGAAAAACTTATTGTGGCTTCCTGTTATTTTTGTTATTAGAGGTGGAATTATGTTTGTGTAGCTATCTTCATTTGGGGTTGTTGGAACATTACTTTCTTGCTTTTTCTAGGTTGTAGTTTCCCTCCTTGTGTTGGCATTTTCCATCAATTATCTTTTAAAGTGCTGGGTTTGTGGTGAGATATTGTGCAATGGAATATCTTAGTTTTTGTCATGGAATATCTTAGTTTCTCCATCTATAGTGATTGAGAGTTTGCTGGGTATGGTAGTCTGGGCTGACATTTGTGTTCTCTTAGGGTCTGTATGATATCAGTCCAGGTTGTTCTGGCTTTTATAGTCTCTGGTGAGAAGTCTAGTATAATTCTTATAGGTCTGCCTTTACATGTTACTTGACTTTTTTTCCCTTACTGCTTTTAGTATTTTTTATTTGATTTTTTTTTTTTTTGCATTTGATGTTTTGATTATTATGTGATGGGAGATATTTCTTTTCTGGTCTAGTCTATTTGGCGTTCTGTAGGTTTCTTATATGTTTATGGACATCTCATTCTTTAGGTTAGGAAAGTTTTCCTCTATAATTTTGTTTAAGATATTTACTGGCCCTTTAAGTTGGGAATCTTCACTCTCATCTATACCTATTATCCTTAGGTTTGGTCTTTTCATTGTGTCCTGGATTTTGTGGATGTTTTGGGTTAGGAGCTTTTTGGATTTTGCATTTTCTTTGACAGTTGTGTCAATGTTTTCCATGGTATCTTCTGTGCATGAGATTCTCTCTTCTAGCTCTTCTATTCTGTTGGTGATGCTTGTGTCTATGACTCCTGATTTCTTTTCTAGGTTTTCTATCTCCAGGGTAGTCTCTTTTTGAGATTTCTTTATTGTTTCTACTTCCATTTTTAGATCCTGGATGGTTTTGTTTAATTGCTTCACCTGTTTGGTTATGTTTACTTGTAATTCTTTAAGGGATTTTTGTGCTTCCTCTTTAAGGGCTTCTACCTGTTTATCTGTGTTCTGTACTTTAAGGGAGTTACTTATGTCCTTCTTAAAGTCCTTTATCTTCATCATGAGGAGTCATTTTAATTCTGAGTCCTGCTTTTCCAGTGTGATGGGGTATCCAGGGCTTGCTATGGTGGGAGAACTGGGCTCTGATGATGCCAAGTAACTTTTGTTTTTGTTGCTTATGTTCCTGAGCTTGCTTTTCACCATCTGGTTAACTCTAGTGTTACCTGCACTCACTGTGTCTGACTGGAGTCTGTCTTTCCAGTTATCTTGCTTGTGTCAGAACTCCTCAGAGTCCAGATGTCTCTGTGATCCTGTGATTCTAAGCTCCTGGGTGAAAGAACTTTTGGGACTCAGGCCGCCTCTGAGATTCTGAAATCCTACTGCTCTGAGTGCAGTGGTTCCTCTCGGATGGTTCAGGATATGGTGTCTTCACAGGAGCAGACCAGCTAGGTGTTCACTGGTCTAACTGGAGTGACTCCTCTAGAATGGCACAGGGTATGGTGTCTGCTGCTCTGTGTACAGTGGCTCCTCTAGGATGACTCAGGATATGGTGTCTCCATAGGAGCAGACCAGCTAGGTGTCTGCCCCAGCCAAAAAAAAAAAAAAAAAAAAAAAAAAAAAAAACAGGCACGGGGCGGAAAGGTGATGTTTAGTTTTTTTAAGTTACTTGTATTGTCTAAAACCTATTCAAATACCAGATGGTTAGCAGGCAATGATTTTATCCCAATTAGTAGGCTACTCCTTCACTCAACTGAAGTTGTCCTTTTCAAAAAAAACATTTGAATTCCATAATTTCTCATTTGTCTGTTGTTAGACAGACTTCTTACACTAGAGAAATCTTATCCAGAAAGCACATGCCTGAGCCCATGAATTGAAATATGTGCCCTACTCTAGAAGTTTAAGTGTATCAGGTGTTATGATAAGGTCCTTGGTCCATGGGGGGCTGAGTGAAGTGCAGGGTTGGAGATGAGGAAGGGTCTAGCTTCCTTTATCTTTATGTTTAGAACCATTTGTGAAAACGTTGCCTTTTATTCAAGGACAAAGTTGTCCTTGTTACCATGGTAAAGGTCAGGTACTTGCTTGTGTGGATGGATCTGCATCCTCTATTCTCTCTCATTTTTCTTGTGTCTGTTTTGTGTCACTAACATACTGTCTTAATATTATGGCTCCATGGTATGTAAGTTGAAATTAGTATAAAACTTCCCATAGTACAGGTTTTCATTCCACGTTGTTTTGACCGCTCAGTTGTATCACCACCTATGAGGATTATGAGGATTTTGAATGTACTCTTTTACGTATACTCACTTTCTGAGATTCAGCACCCAGTTGGCGTGCCCGCTCCCTCATTGCCTATGGGTTGGCCTTCTAGAGCTAGCTCCTCTACTTTGGTTCATTTCTATTCTGATGCTCATTCTCCTCTAATCTGTACAACTTACTTCTATTCCTGACTCCACAATTTCTGCTTCGTGTTTTAGAATTTGTAGTCTGTGTTCCACTAATCTGTGTCATCGCTGACCACCACTCTGAATTCACGACTTCTATTGTCTCAAACTGGCAACCTGTGTGTTCATCTCCTTGGTTAGTTTTGATCCTATTCCTGGGTCTATAACTTCCTGTTGCCCCAGTTGATGAACTTAGGGCCACTGAACCACTGCACCACTGCATGGGGTGGTATCTCCCTCTCCTAGTTCTTATTTCAAATAAACTGCACCCTCACCTCTGACATCAACTTGGCCTTTCTACTGTATTTAAGACAAAGAAATGAAAGCTACAAGAAAAAAAACAACATCACTTTTAACTTAATTGAAGCTGATCCTTGAAGGAGCTTTGGGAAGTCATCACAATTCTTGAAATAACTCTCCTTCACCTGAGATTGGTGTGCTTCTCCTTACACATGTTTCAAAAGGAGGCTTAGGAATGCTGCTCACACCACAGCAGGTGAGAATGTCAGCATTATTAAGAAATTGCCCAAGCTTTTCGGTTGGCTGAGAACTTCCTTTCAGATACAAGATTTAAATATTTTTGTCTTTCCTTATGTGGAACCCAATAAATTTTATACTTTATTATTGATGGTGAAATTTTTATTTAAAGCTTTTATTATTCTATTTCCCTGGACTAGCAAAAAATCATATTTTTAACTGATTTTAAATCTCAGGCAATCATCATTGTTTTTGAGCCTAATTTGCTCTAGAAATGACAGTCTTCCTATTATTAATGAATCCTTCATAAAAGAATATACCCAATAACAACAACAAAAAATATGTTACTTTGGTACCAAAATACAATTAAGGAAATATATACATTGTTATTGTCCCCTAAATATGTAAATTCAGAATCTAAAACCAACATAATGATAAAAGAAACAATATATTGTGGTGACAACCTGTACAAATTTTTTTGGATTAGACATTCCCATTTCCAAATGCTTTTGGATGAAAACCAAATAGCATATGTGTATTTAAAGAGTACAGTCAGCAAGCTACAACTGGGAATAAGACATTAATCCAACCTGAGGGTGAAAGGCACCATTAATGAGAGGACGGAGATAGAGATACAGAAGAAAAATCAAAAGCTATAGGGAAGACTTTAATAAGCTGAAAATATAGAAACTACAGTCAATTTCACAGAGTCCAACACCAAAGCATGGTCTCTAAGAAGAATAATGGGAGATATTAGGAGCCAAGTGAGCTGGCTAGGAGAATTCAGATCCATAATATAGAGAAAGGAAAGTAGAGATTCTATAATTTACAGATTTGTAGCCACTTGGTGTGCTGAGTCTGGATTTACAGGAAACACACCTCAATGTCAGTAATGAAGTAAAACCATTGCTCTCATAAAATCACATAGCAAAACACCACTAACAATGTCAAGAGAAAGAGGAGGAACTTCCATGGACATGATGAAATAAATGTTAGGGTGAAAACGTAGGAGTAGCACATAGTTTTTTTTTTTTTTTTTTCTATGTGTAAGTTACAACACACATAAATATACTCCATAGAAAATTATTCAAGTGAAACTATAATTACAGAGAGATTGCTGAGTTCCACAGTTGTAAACCAGGAAGCACACAAATATGGCCAAGATGAAAAAGTGGGTCACCACACCTATCTATGAGAGCATATAAATGTCCTATCCTTAGGGGACATTAAAATTCTGAATATTTTCAGTTGAATGCAACTGAGTTTGAATCTCAATATGGTGTGTAACTGCTTCTCTTGAAACTTCTTCTCTCCTTCTCTTAGGTAGTGCCTTCCTCCCTAAGATTCATCGTGTGGCTCTTTCTATCCCAGCATCCATCCTGGTTTACACCACTACCAACTGCTTTCCCAGCACCTGTTAGTTGGGCTTCTCTCTGCACTTGCTCTTGGGAGATCTTCTACTAAAGATTATACTCTCAATGTGATTTATCATTTTCCAATATTCTTTTTTTGTGGATTACAAAGCATGCAATTGCACCTCTGGTAGAAAAGACACAAAGTAAGCCAAGAAAAAACGGAACACTACTGAACCTAGGTAGAAAGAGAAAGACAGGTATTGGAATGAGTTCTCTGTGTCTCCTCATATTCCCCTTCATGGAAAATCTAGAAGAAAATTATTAGGATGAATAAATTTCAAATCTTGCTTGTGTTGCTTTGAAAATAAAATGATTGTTGATAGGTATCAAAGAATTGAAATGGATATATTGAGCATGCCATTTAAATTTGACAATAAAATTAATTCAGCTGTGACAAGTATTTTTAAAACCTAGGAGTTTAATTTTAAAAAATATACATAGCGTATATCTGAATAATCTCTGCTAAGTGCATTCTTAGCTCTACCTACCCATAGCAGTCTGTATCAGAATAAAAATTAACATGAGAATCCAGCTTTGAAGATGATGACTTACTGTTATCAAACAAAAAGATATGTTGATGTATATATAAATTTGATGGGCAGCTTTCCAAATTTTTAAATAATTTACCCTAATGTTGAAAATATTTGACAGAAATTTCTAGAGGTAAAACACCACTAAATTACTAGCTTATAATTATTCTAATTATAGTTTAAATTCAATGAAATGAGAGCTCAAAAATAATGTCACAAAAAGTGGTGAAGACAGTGATTGACAAGCTAAAAAAACTGTACTTGCCAAGATAGCTTACATATGTATATTCTATATTTATTTATTTTTACTCTGAATCGTAGAATACTCCTGTATTAATCACAGTCAAAATGTCTTTAAAAAATTCTCAATTTACATTTTTAGGTTCAAATTCTAGCAGTTTGACAAAAGCCAGCATTCCTCAGGAAGCCAGTTCCCCTCTACCAAGGGAATCATTTCCTTATGGCTGACAGAAAGGGGAAGGTGGCTATGTGTGGTGCCTGTTAGGTTACCAAAGTACATGTGTTTTCCAGGCTTCCTTACCCCCACAAGTACGTGTTATACATTTCAGAGTCCATGCTGACACCTTAGCTTTTCTAAAGGACTCCTACCATAAACCTCTCTAACACAATGGGCTTCCTTTCCTCCAGCTTCTCATCCTCTTACAACCCTTCTATCTCAGGTATGTCCCTATTCAGTCTCCTCTCTCTTGCCTCTCTCTCATAGTTATCTCTTTCTCTTCCCCTCCCACTACCCTTGTCTCTTTTTCCTCTCGTAGCCAAGTCCAGTCTGCTGGCCATGGACTCTCCTGATGCCTCTGGCTGTGCTCGCCCTTGAAACTACAATAAATACCCTCAACCATATCTGGGAGAGCTCACGTTCTCACCTTCCACAATATTATTTATGACAATATCATACTTTGTCAAAATTGTGAGATTTATCATCAATTTGAAAAGAAATGTTAAGGGTTTATAAATCTTTAGTTTGTTTGGATCAGATGTGGAATTCAAATTACCAGAATTATGTGTCTGAAACATTTTACAAATCTGGCATGGGGTTGGTTACATTCCACCTTCAGTGATTCTTTCTTCTGCTACTTGACAAGGAATGGTGCATTGCATGTATTTCAGTTTTCCTGTAGGCATCTGTGTATGCAATGAGTCAACCATCATTTCATCTGCAGATGACTGAGTGACAGTCTTCTAAAGAGGGCAATAATTATTTTTCCTCTTATTAAATTATATCACTTTCCTCTGATAAACTGAATAGTTTATAGTACACATAGAATGGGCTACAGGTATACTTAGTAAACATTAAGTAAACATAGGTGCCACTGAGGCTGTATAAGCCCAGAGTAAATAAGCATGGATAAGAATTTACCAAGTAACACAATTCTCTTAATCAATCCTACTTAACATACCCAAGGGGAAAAATAAATTATCTGTTATCCAGCAAAACTATATTTTATTTCTAAACAATATAAGTAGGATTTGATGTACTCAGACTTTGCTCATGTTTATTTTCCTTCTCCAAAATCTTTGACAGGAGATGGCTCGGGGAAAGAGAAAAGGTTCCTGATAGGACACCTATACAGATACAGGGGTTAGCTTCAAGTTACTCAGCAACCCCCTGTGTTAAGGCTGGTCACAAGACTCTCCTAGGAATCCCTGTCTTCTCCCGGCTCAGTTATAGCCTAGGAATCCCATGCAAAGCAAGACTTTCATAAAAATCGTATCAGGGACATCCACAGTCATTGAAATCTCCTGTTTCTTAAAGTGTGAGAATGAGCACCGCCTTGATTTCATACATGAGAACTGGTGTGATCTCAGGTCACATGTCAGACACAAGATCTAAGGTATTATTTTCCTGTCATTCCTTATGGGTTTATCACTTTCATTCATAAAGCTCTAAATGTCAGTATTAGTGACAGTATCTCACCTTAAAGCCTCAATGTACAAACATTACCTCGCTTTGCTTCTCTACCCTAGTTCAATGCTAATATTGTGTGACCCTCATACAATTTATGGAAAATTAGAAAGGATGCAGCCAAGTAGGGTAATTTCATGTACATTTCATACAGAACCCAAAGTAAGGTTTCACGTTCTTAAACAAGAAAAAAATGATTATTCATGACATTTCTGAGATATGGGAGAGCTTTTTTATGTGTATTAAGGAAGTTATATCCCTAAATAAACTGTAGGAGAAAATAATTGAGTGTAATTGTATGTACAAAGAGAATCTAGCAGTAGTAAAATCGAGGGCAAAGCAATGAGCAGTGCTGAGCCTATTTTGGTACCACACCTTTTGGTGAGAGGGTTTAAGCCCATCTCTTCATATTGTGAAAATTTTCACAGAATCCCCTAGTTAAATCAAGTTGAGCTCACATACTCTAAACATAGCCTGCTGTTCTGGAAACTTCTCCCACTCCATTAGGAGCTGCCTGCCCTGCCCTGGTTCCTCCTGTGGCTCTTCTTACCCCAGCAACCTGGTCTACAGCACTACCAGCTACTCTGCCAGCATCTGCTAGCTGGGATTATGCCTGCACACTGGCTGTCAGGAGACCTGTGTTGAGCCCACCAGCTGCCAGAGGTCCTGTGTACTGTCTAGTTCTTGCCAGATGCCCTGCTACTACCCTAGAAGATGTATACTCTGCAATCCCTTCGAGCAGACATATGCTGGGGCTCTGGGTTTTGAGTCCAGCAACTTCTATACCCTGGGCTATGCATAGATCTAGAAGCTACTCAGGGGGGACACAGATCCAGTAGCTTTGGATCTCTGAATTTTGGAGTCCCTTCCCCTTTCTTCCCTGAGTTTTGATTCCAATATCTGCTACCTAACCTACTTGGCTGCTGTCAACCTTCTTGTTACAGACACTTGGGTTTAGCCTTTATGGATTAGACTAGCAACTGTCTCTATCCTTACATTATCAATGGCAATGTCTTAGTGTGTATGCAATTGTTGTTTTCTTGCTTAGCACACTGGTATTTTTTCATCCTTCTGTTGACAGACACTTTTATTTTCAACTTCTCGATTTTGATGTTTTCATCAACCACAAGTTATGTCTTACTCTTTTGTCTGTGGATACATACAGGTGCTCTTTGCTTGTGGTTTAAGAGCAGTTTAAAATACAAACATTACTCTAATAAATGTGTGAATTCTGACAGCTCTATATATTGTTTCCTGTATTATTTTTTTATAACGTTTTATTTTTAAGAGATGCAATTAAAGATCCAAATGATTATACAGATGGATTTGAGAACATATAATTTTGCCTTTGTCAAATTGGTTTTTGGTGGTATTCAATTCTAGGAAGATTGCCATATGCATCTGCACACTGGGCTAATCCGTAATAAGAGGTACTTGACACTGAAGCATAAAGAATTTCTGCTGAACCAGAGAATCACAGTAATTAGGATGCTACTAAAATATAAACACTAAGAATCAGACATTATGTAATTCATAAGATGACACCTTCACATAGACAAAAAATGATCTAATATTAGTATTTGAGTGTAGATGCTGACCAAAGAGGGAAGTGAGCCTTGAACCACTTTAAAACTCAGCAGATTATGGCTCAGAGGCATGTGGACTTCCCTCCTTCCGAGGTTGGAGTCCATGTGCTTTGTCTCCAGTGTAAGAAGTAGGGAAGAGCATTTCGTCCTTAGTCTTAGTCTGAGTCTCAAAGCACTGTACAACTGAAGAACTAAGCTATATATTATTTGACAAATATATTAGAAATCTGATATTGCCTACAGTATATGGTGCATAAAAAGAAATTAAAGAAAAAAATTCTGGTTTTAAAATTAAAAAAACTGGAAGTATATTTTGAAGTTGCATTTATAAGGTGCAATTGAAATTCTAAATTTCAGGGACTTTCAGAAGCATTTAGAGTCACTCATGAAATTGTGGACCTCAGGGTCTTACCCATAGGGGATAGCTTTATCTTTTAGTGGCTGATAGTATGTAATATGCTACATTCCTGTAAGCTTATGAGGGAGTAATAGCAGAGACAATTTCCGTTGATATATATAAACAAAAACAAAGGTTTGGGGCCCACTAAAATAAAAATATGACGTGCTGTAGCCCTGATGTAGATCATCTGTGGCAGCATGCTACATTGAACAAAGTAACATGGGACATATGATATTCATCTAATGTTAGCAAATATGAGAGAGAGAGAAGATATTTTGATCATTTTAGGCAGAAAGGAGCTCACAAACTGTTTAAAACTTTGCTGTGTTTGTAGATCAAATAATCACAGAAGTTGAATTCTTAAAGAAATTTCTATACCTTTTCCTTTCCTGAGCCATTTAATCTAAAAAATACAGCACCTCGTATAATCAAGGAGTCTCTATTGTTTCTGCTAATCTCAAAATTGCTTCATAGAGTAGATTTAACCTATTGTATCTATCTCATTATCCTCTTATGAAAGACTCAAAATAAAGAATGAAAATAAACTCAGATTTAGGCAAAATGCTAAAAGGGAATAATTTAATTCATTTCAATATATTTCATTAACTGTTACACTAAATGATAGATTAATAGAAAAAATATTTAATGACACCTTAGAAAGAAATCTTTTCCTTTTTTTTGTTAGTTCTGTGAGATGTGTTTTTATTATATTTAACCTCCAAACTTCTCCAGGTCCTTTTCTTTACACACTCTTTGTGTTTTACCACTTTTGCATTTTATTAATCCATCAAGTACAATCTGTGTTGTTCATAGGTTCTCAGATGAGAGGCCTTTCAGTGGAGAGTGGTTGACTTCTTAAGGTCTAACCACCTACAGAAACTGACACTCTCTTTCCCAACAACCATCAGCCGCCAATAGCTCCACAGAGAGGGGTAATGTCCCCTCCATGCGGTGATTTGATCTGGCATGGGCTTTCGTGAGCCATGTCAATGTTATCACAATCAGTCTGAGATTAAACTTGCAAAAACCCTGTTGTGTCTGTAAAAAACTGCATTTCCTTGTGATTCTACTACATGTGGCTCTTGTAGTCATTCTTCATCTACTTCCACAATGACCCTTGAGCCTTGGGACAGGCCACAAGACAACCTTGACTGGTTGTTGGCCCTTGTATTAATCACCAACTGTGCAAATAGAAGCTTTTCTGATGAGGTTAAGAGAGGCAGCCACTGTAGGTGTATAGTGGTTAATTTGTTGTCTTTTAATACAGTGTCCATTTAGAAGACTATAAGTAGTAAGTTCACCTCTAAGGTCTTACCCAAGGACTTGCATATGAATTCTTCTTCTTGCCAAACACAGATGAGTATTAACCCCATTATCTTCTCAGGCCACATGACAAGTCTTCTGGTACTAATATGTGTTTCATGTTCTCATATTTTCTGTGATTTACACTTTAGCTGTATTTCATTTATTGTTCCCTTTTTAACATTTTATATGATATACTTACTTTTTCCCTTTTCTGTCTCCCAGATCCTCTTCCCTATGTAACTACTTACCCAACTTCATGTTTTCTCCTCTCTCTCTCTTTCTCCCTCCCTCCCTCACTCCTTCTCCTTTCCTCCCTTTCTCTCTCTCTCTCTTTCTCTCTGTGTGTGCATGAAAGCATGCATGTCTATCTATTTGTCTTTCCCAAACAAAAGATACCATAAATAACAAATAAAACCAACAACAATAAAACTCTAATAAGACAAAAGAACTCCAAAATCAAAACAAAAGCCCACAGAAAAGCATAGAATTAGCTTTGTGTTGGCCCACTAGTCCTGCACATAGGTCCTGTCCTGGAGTGTGATTGATTTCACCAATAACATGTCATTGAATAAAGCTGATTTTGCCTTTGTTTGTGTATGTCAATTGTAAATATCTTCTTGGTTACAAGTAGGAGCCTATGTCCACTTCTCCCTCTTGGTGCTGGGACCCTGTCTGGCTTGGACCTGTGTAGGTCTTATAGGTTCCACATTCTCTGTGAATTCCCACATGCATCAGATCTGTTGATTCTGAAGACACTGTGTCCTGAGAGTCATCCATCACCTTTGGCTCTAACAGTCCATCTCCTTTTCTGCATGCATCCCTGAGACTTACATTTTTATACTCCAAAATACCAGCCTGTATGGGACTATCTTGTTTCTGCCCTTTGACCTCACCAGAAATTTAACTATGGCTTTGCTCACTCTCTTATCATTTTGATGATTATTTTTTCTTAATTATTCTTTTGCTACTAGAGAGTGAAACACATATATAATTCTGTATATTCTACATAGAATAATTATGAAAATTGTAATAATTATGAAAATAATAATAATAATTATGAAATTGTATAAGACAAGTCTGTATACTCTTCAGTAAGTTTTAAATAAAACTAAATAATGCTTCCAGTTCATTATTAGGAGGAGAAGAACACTATTTTCATTCTACGTGATGAAAGACAAGCATATATTCCTCATACTATTCTATGACAAAACACATAAAATTATGTCACAAGGAAAAGGAGGGATGTTCCCAGATATGACAGAACAAACATGAGTGTAAAACATTCCTGGCAATTCTGACCTCAGTGGCTCATTGCCTTTTGTCATAACAAGGAAATTGTAATACACATAAATATACTGCACAGGGAACTATCCAAATGCAACTGCAATTACAGAGAAATTATTGTGCTGTACATTTGTAAAGAAGGAAGCACACAAATATCTGAAGGATGAACCTGTTGGATACCATTCCTGTCCCTGAAAGTACATAAATCCACCTTTCCACAAAGTAACATTTAAACTCAGGATTTTTCTCAGTGATATTCAGCTGAGTCCATATCTCTCAACGTGTCTTGTAAATTTTCTGGGAATGTCTCTCCCTCCTTTAGGCATTGCTTGCCTTCCTCTGGATTCTGTGGCTCTTCCTCTCCCAACAACATGGTCTACACCACTACCAGTTGTTCTCCCCAAACCTGCCAGCTGGGCACCTCTCTGAACAGGGGCTGCCAGAAGACCTACATTGAGCCCCACAGCTGTAAGAAGTCCTGTGTGGCATCCAGTCCCTGACAGATGTCCTGCTACTACCCCAGGAGCTCTACACCCTGCAGTCCCTGCCAGGGGACATATGCTGGGACATATGCTTGTACATATGCTGCTTCTCTTGGCCCTTGGCCTGGCAGCTACTATTCTCAAAGCAATGGATCTAGAAGCTGCTTCTCAGGAGGTCTCAGACCTCTGAATCATGAAGTCTCTGACTTCCCTACTGTGACTCATGGAACTGGCTTCTACTATCCAATCCACTTGGCTACTAGAATCTGACAACCTTCTTGCTAAAATCAAACATAGATCAGGTCTCTATGGATTTACTCATTAAGTTGGCTATGTTCTCACACCATGCAAGATACTCTCTATACCCTGTAGTCATTGTTCCTTTGCTTGCTCCCTAGTACTGTCTTTACATTGTTTTATTAACAGCTTCTTCAATTTCAATTTTGGGCAGATTCTTGGAACTTCGTTACCATCAATCTTCCTCACTATCTATATGAATGATATATACATGTGATATTTTATTTTCCTCCAAGAGTTGTTGAAAATAAAATTTTCATCTAATCAATTTCTGTAGTCTGACACTTCAATATATTTCTCACTTTACTAGTTTTATGGGTTTCTCAGTTATAGATATGAAAACTTCAATTAAATTTCTATATTACTATATGACACTGGATTTGGGAATAAATAGTTCTATATTTGTTTATGTTTCCTACTAGGAATATTCAGTTGATACCTTTGATCATTTCCCTTTGAGTCTGCAAGTTGAACTCAATGGAAACAGACTTGCCTGAGACTTGTGGCCTTGTATCTTAGCTCAGACAACAAAGTAACTAGTATGTGAATTAAACATGTAAACAATTGGAATAACATAGTACTTATATGGTGAAATCTTGATATAAACAAAAGATTGTATGAGTCTAGTATTTGAATGTAACTTCCAGTCACAATAAAGGTGATCTTTAAACATTTCTGAAGATACTCGTTCGTGTTCTGGTTGATTTTAATAGTGGCATTTCCGTTTCTCACAGTTGAGGTATTATCACTACTTTTCATCTCCCAGCATGTGCACCAGTCACGGATTGTAGGTAGGAAAAACTGGATACAGGAAGTGCTGATACCTGCTGATGTTTCATGGCTCATCAGCCGTCATCACAACAGGAGTATATTTAAGCAATGTTGAATGATTTTCTTCATGGGTCTGACTCTGAGTTCCACAGCAGAGTTAGACTTGGATGCAGTTTACTTATCTTAGATCCTGTAAAACATATCACAGACTGCTGAACAATAGAGAAGATCAATGATCTTATCAACTTTGAAGTGTAACAAAGAACAAAGGCAGTAGCCTGGATTGTATTTGGGAGGCTTTAGAACACCTCTTACCAGCAGCGTAAGAAAAGTCATCTCATACTTGGCATGGGATGATTAGTTTGACAACACAGGGCTTGTGAAATGAGCATGATGCTCTGTGTAATACAATTGTAAATAAGTTTCCACATGCTTGTTTTAATCATCCCTAGAATCACCTAGTCCTTGATCAACCCTTTTTATGCTTCCCCCATTCCTCTCCCCTTTAAACTATCCTCCCTGTATTATTCATCCTCCCTCCTCATTTCCCCTCCTCATGTCACCTTTGCTTTATTATGAATACTCCAGTGGGATTGCTCATCCCTCTTCCCATCATTGGTGCATTTCTCATTTCCTGAATTCCACAGTATAAAGATTCAACACCAAGAGTCCTACATGAGGGAGAACACCAGACATTGGTCTGTCTCAGTCTGGATTACATTACTCAGTAGACTTTTATACAGCTCCATTCATTTACCACATTTGTTTCTGAGTAAAAGGCCATTGTATTAAGTACTATATATTTATTATCCATTCAATTGATGGACATTAATGCTGTTTCTGTTTCATACCTATTTTAAATAAAACATATATGAACATAGTTTGGTTAGGCCTACTCCACAGGGGGAAAAAAAGAAAAAACGGCTGGTAGTGAAAATTTAGCCAAAATCCCCTAACTGGTGAGATCAATGGGTCTCAGTGATAAACATATTACTATTGTTTTAGTAAGTGGATATTCCTACAGTCTTTTATATTCATAATTCTACCAGTAGATTAGCATAGGTCTGAAACCTGCTCAGAGGTGTTTCTTCATGTATAATAGGGTGGTTAAAGAAGAAAACTCAAGACCTGTCAAAGTTCAGAGAATAAGCAAATGTGGAAAGTTCAACCACAAAATGGGACACCTAGATTGCTAGCATACCTGGGTAGCAGAACTACATAGCACACTTAGATAGCACACCTAGACATCACAACTACATAGCAGACCTAGATAGCACACCTACAACACTTAGCACCAGCACACCTAGATAGCACACACCTAGATAGCACACACACCTCCTCATTCATATATATATATATATATATATATATATATATATGTGTGTGTGTGTGTGTGTGTGTGTGTGTGTGTGTGTATTTATATATAAATGGAAATATATATATATATTTATATATATATAATATATTAATATATTATATTATATATTATATAATATATATTATATATATATATATATTTCCATTTATCATTTAGATATGTGAGAAAGAGAATGTAGGGTCAGGATTTCAGTAAATATTATATGTAATCATCTGGAGCTGGGCATATGGGAGAAACTTGATTATTTCTCACCTTTAGGTACCAGGACCTTACAGTTAGGGGAAGTGTTGTCTGTTGGATGTAGAGATGCATTATCTCTTTGTGCCTAGAGCTAAGAAGATAGGAAGAGTATGGACTGAGATCTAGGAATCATGGAACACTTTTCCTGTCAGCTCTAGGACCCCAGCCCTTACCTGTTGGTGCCTAGAGCTGACCAAGCAGGGGAAAGTTGGGTCATAGGGTTGAAGTCTGAGGATCCCTTACCTGTTGTTGGTGCCTAGGCAAAACTAGGGGAGCATATGGATTTTAAATGAACTTCAGTTTCCTGTTCTTTCCTGAATCATTATAAACATATGACTGCTTGTATAATTAAGGAGAGTTTAGTATTTCTGCTAATCTGCTGACTCTGTCTTAATGCAATAAACAGTAAAAATAAAAAATATATTATAGATTGAGAGAAAGAGCTACTTGGCTTCAAAAACATTATTATTAACTAGTATCTGTTATTATACCAAATAAGAAATTGACAGGCGAATAGTTGGTGATATCTTAGCATGAAATTATTAGTAAATCTGAGTGCTAAGACATGACTTCTTAATTTAAATATTAATAATGATAATAATTATTATTGTCAGAGCACTCAAATTTGGTCATAGGTATGGTCAATATCAAGTGTTTTTTCCATAAAGATTTTAATGAAATGTAAAAGAATACTGAACTGGCCAAATGTCTTTGACATCTCATCAACACAAATCAGACTGGTTTGGGTTAGTCAGACAGAGGAAAATGACCAATGATGAATTGTAGAAGCGCCTTGGAACAGAGCAATATCATAATAGGACAGAAAATCAATAGAGGGTTGTTGGGAAAAAAATTCAGAATTTGGCATAGAATGTACAGCTCATTGGAACACAGAACATATGTATGCTTTGTTTTAGAAAACTATTCTAATTTTAACTTAAAACATATAAAAAGAGATAAATATAATCATGCAACATACAGGGATAAAGGCATTGACTGCCAAGCTAAGAAAAATTTCTGTGAACATGAGTTACTATAGATACATTTTTTATAGTGTTTTAAAATTGATCTTTGCTAAAATAGAGCAATTTGGCTGGAAATAAAATTGTCATAAATACCTTTCATATTAATATAATCAATATATCAAATATAATATGATGATAATAATCAAATGTATATTAAGACATAGCACATTTATTTTCCTCTCCATCTTCAATTTTATTGAAAAGAACACATGATTTTGGTCATATTGAGTAAATCTAACTGATGAGACAATAATAATTTAAATAAATAAGATATGTCAAAGCACAGAAATTTACTAGGAATTTTTTGGTAAGATATCATCTACTGTTTTCCTGTCATTCAGTCATTCCACATAATAATAGATGATAGCTAAGAAAAATGTTTTTGAAATAAATTATCTCAAGTCACAGAGGGGCCTTTTTTAAAATCTATAATTATATTTTTATTTTTATTATGAATTCTTTGCATATAAATAAAAGAATAAATGCAACACATTAAATCTATTTGTTGTATGAAATGATTCTATAATAGAAACACCAAAAATCCTGACTACACCTCAATGTTTTTATTTTTTAGAAATATCTTGAGAAACGCAAATTGAAACTAGTCTGAGATTCCCCATTATACATAACAGTATGGCTAAAATAAAAAGTCAAGAGACAGCACATGCTGGCCAGAATATGGAGCAGAAGGAACACTCCTCCTCTGCTGGTGGGAGAGTAAACTTGGACAACCACTTTGGAAACCAGTTTGGTGATTTCTCGAAAAATTAGGAATAGTTCTACCTCAACACCTAGCTATACCACTACTGGGCATGTACCCAGAAGATGATGGGCTATACTACAGGACACTTATTCAACTATATTCATAGAAGTTTTATTTGTAATAGCCAGAAACTGGAAACAACCTAGATGCCCCTCAACCAAAGAATGGATAAATAAAATGTGGTACATCTACACATGGAATATTACACAGCCATTTTTTTTAAAAGAACATCATAAAACTAATGGGGTAGTGTTCCTTCTGTTTCTATTTTGTGGAATAGTTACCCTCATACCTAAACCACACAAAGATGCAATAAAGAAAGAAAACTTCAGGCCAATCTCCCTTATGAATATTGATGCAAAAGTACTCAATAAAATTCTCACAAACCAAATTCAAGAACACATCAAAAAATCATCTATCATGATAAAGTAGGCTTTATCCCAGGAATGCAGGGATGGTTCAATATTCGGAAATCCATCAACATAATCCACTATACTAACAAACTCAAAAAAACCACATGATTATCTCACTAGATGCTGAGAAAGCATTTGACAAAATTCAACATCCATTCATGGTTTTAAAGTCTTGGAAAGATCAGGAATCAAGACCCATACCTAAACATAGTAAAAGCAATATACATCAAGCTAGTAGCCAACATCAAACTAAATGGAGAGAAACTTGAAGCAATCCCACTAAGATCAGGGACTAGACAAGGTGGCCTACTCTCTCCCTACCTATTCAATATAGTACTGGAAGTCCTGGCCAGAACAATTAGACAATAAAAGGAAGTCAAAGGGATACAAATAGGAAAGGAAGATGTCAAAATTTCACTATTGCAGATGATCTGATAGTATACTTAAGTGACACCAAAACTTCCACCAGAGAACTCCTAACCCTGATAAACAAACTTCAGCAAAGTGGCTGGTTATAAAATCAACTCAAACAAATAAGTAGCCTTCCACTACTCAAAGAATAAACAGACTGAGAAAGAAATTAGGAAAATGACACCCTTCACAATAGTCACAAATACTATAAAATACCTCTGTGTAAATCTAACCAAGAAAGTGACAGATCTATATGACAGGAAGAAAGAAATTGAAGAAGATCTCAGAAGATGGAAAGATCTCCCATGCTCAAGACCAAAGTGTGGGTGTTTGGTCCTTCTTAGAAGGAGTAACAAAATACACATGAGAGAAAATATGGAGACAAAGTATGAGACAGAAACTGAAGGAAGGGTCGTCTAGAGTCCAGAGACTGGTCCACTTGTGTATCCATCCTATATGCAGTCACCAAAGGCAGATGCTGATATGGATGCCAGGAAGTGCATGCTGACAGGAACCTGATATAGCTGTCTCTTTAGAGGTCTGCCAGAGCCTGACATATACAGAGGAGGATGCTCACAGCTAACCATTGAACTGATGATGGGGTTCCCAATGGAGGAGTTAGAGAGAAGACTGAAGGAGCTGAAAAGGTTTGCAGCCTCATGGAGAGAGCAACAATTCCAACCATCCAGAGATCCCAGGGTCTAAACCACCAGCCTGTGAGAACATAGAGAGGGACCCATGGTTCCATCTGTATATGTAGGGGAAGATGGCCTTGTTGGGCATAGATGGGGAAGGAGGTCCTTGCTCCTGTGAAAGCTGAATGCCCGAGTGTGGGAGAATTGGAGGGTGGGGAGGTGGAAATAGGTGGGAGGGAGAGGACACATCCTCACAGAAGAAGGAGGAGGGGGAATGGAATAGGGGGTTTCTGGGTGTAGGGGAAATGGGAAAGGCAATAACATCTAAAATGTAAATAAAATATTCAATAAGGAAGAAAAATTTAAAAAGAGGAAAAAACCCAAGAATATCATAAAATTTGAAGGCAAATGAATGGAACTAGAAAAGATTAACCTGAGTAAGGAGACCCAAAAGACATACTTTTCTCTAATCAGCATCTTTGTTGGCAATTCTCACTTATATGTGGATATTAGCCATACAGTACATGTAACAATGCTACAGTCAATAGACCAAAAGAAGCTAAATAACAAAGAGGGTCCAAGTTAGAAACCCAAGAATCTCACTGAGAAGGGGAAATAGAATAGATATCTGGGGTGGATAGAGGGGAGGGTACTGGGTGAAAGGAGGGTAGGGAGGGTGGGGAACAGGAAAGGACAAGTGTGAGAGGAGAGAGAAAAGGAGTCCTGGGAGATAGAACTGGAATCATTAGGGTTGGGCATCTCTGAGACAAGCTAGAAGCCTAGGACAGTGAAAACTCCCAGAAACCAAGAGAGTGACCCTAGCTAAGACTTCAGTGGGGGTTATGGAACCTGAAACAGCCACCTCTTGGAACCAGGAAAGCCTTCCAATGGAGATATCGGGACACCATCCTAGCCATAAAACCTTCAACCCACAATCTGTCCTGCCTACAAGATGTGCAGGAGTAAAGATGGAACAGAAATTGAGGGAATTTCTCAATTTCTCCCATGCATGCTATGAGAGAGAAGGCACCCCTGACACTGTTAATAATATTCTGCTATACTTGCAGACAGGAGTCCATAGTAACTATCATCTGAGAGGCTTTACACAGCAATTGATGGAAATAGATGCAGGGAACTACAGACAAACATAAGGCTGGTCTTGGGGAATCTTGTAAAAGATGTAGAGGAAGGATTGTGGGAGCCCAAGGGGTCAAGAACACCACAAGAAAACCTACAGAGATTAAACCATCCAAGAGGGAGCATGCATGGGTCTGACTTAGGCCCTCTGCACATATGTAAGAGTTGCGTAGTTTGATGTTCATGTGGGAGTCCTAGTAGCAGGATCAGGAGCTGTCTCTGACTCTGTTGCCTGACTGTGGATCCCTTTCCTCTAACTGGACTCTCGTAGAGCCTCCATAGGAGAGGGTGGTATGTATGTGCCTAGTCCTACGGCAACTTGATACACCAAGGAAGGTTGATATTCACAGGAATCCTCTCTTTTTCTGAGGAGAAAGAGAGGAGGGAGAAATGGAAGGGAAGGAAGGGAAGAAGAAGGGACTGCGAGGAGGGAGAGGAAGAAAGTTTTGATCAAGATGTAAAGTTAATTGATGGTGATGATGTTCAGAAAAGACGAAACAGCTGACATTGCTTTAGAAGTTTCAGTTCCACTGGACACTGATTTGCAATTCTTGGCAAGTTTCAAAGTTTTTTGAGTTTCCCCTCTTGCCTGTCTAAAATTTGTCAATAACATTAGCCTCGGTGTGTCTCGTGTCTAAATATTACATGAAGATTCTTAGTCTCACATTAGCTCAGCATTAGAGCATGCTGTCGTGGGTGATCGTAGATGCTGTGGCATGGCTACAGCACACACCATTTATGGCAGATTCAATGTCTTTCTCTAAACAGCATCTTCCCTGCAATGTGGGCATTATATTCTTGGCTATCTCAAAAAATCACACTAGGCTGATAGAAGAAATCCACCGTCATTCTTGCCAGGCACTATTATGAGAAGCCAGAAAATTGTATGACTTTATTAATGAAAAACAGACTCCTATGAGGAAGTGACTTTACCTGGGAATCAGAAACTGAAGTGGACATGTGTTTAAGTCATTCTAAATGCCCCAGAAAGTTCCTGACATTTTGCATTTTGTTTATTTTCTTGTAAAATATTACCTTTTCTACTAGACATTTTCCCTTTTAATTTTTTTTCTTTTTCTTAACATCCCATAGAACCTGTGATGCATCTTTCTAGGACCTTATACCAAGTGAACTGCGTCCAAGTCTTGGATGTCAATTCTTGTAGAGCCTAACAAAGATGAATGAATAAAAACTGTGCAATATTTCTGTGGTACCTCACTCTTAGACTGATTGAAGTTGTACCAGGGTTGCCAGCATAGTTTGAATCCAGATCACTGTGATTATCTATATCGAAGTGTGGAAATAAGATACAAAGATATTCCTCAACTGTAGGGCATGGAGACTAGCGTGTGCGTGTGTGTGCGTGCGTGTGTGTGTGTGTGTGTGTGTGTGTGTGTGTGTGTGTCTGGAAAGTTATTTAGTTATTTAAGGGTCAATTTTACCTTGGCTGAAAAATTTAAACACTTGATTTAGGCAATTTAATTTCTCTCTATAAACCTCACCTTACATTTTTTTTATAATAGGTTTGCTTTTTATCTTACTTGCTGCATTATTTCATATGTGAGCAGACAAGAATGCCCTAAATCTCACAGTTCACATCTTTAATAAGCCTACTGTGCAAACACAAATGATAATCATCACAAAATTAACAACTCCAGACAGGAATCCCCCAAATATATGCCATCTTACTTTTCCTTAAAAATCTAATCACACTACCTCTGTTAGAAATCTGCAAAAGTGCTCAAAATTAATAACAACAACAATAACAAAGTGAGCACTACACTGAGATGTCAGGTTGCACAAGTTTATTATGATAAATTTTCAATTGTCACCTGCTGTTGGATAACAACCAAAGAGCATATACATATGTCAGCATAATTGTCAGAAATGCATAATTTGTGATTTTACCCCCATCCCAGGTTCCACCAGAAGTTGAGAAGTTCTTATTCAAAGAACAAGAGGAAGTTGTAATTGAAAAGCAAGAAAGCATGGGTATAGAATGTAGAGACACTGACTTTAATAAGTATATTATAGTCAGTTAACAGCTGATCCAAGAAGATGTGGTCCACATGTTGGAACACAGAATGAAGGCACATAGATTGGGTAGCAGAGTGTGGATGCATAACTCAAAGAAGGGAAAACAGGGACTTCATAATCCAGGGATCTGAAGCCACTGGATCCACAGCTCCCTGGGAAGAAGCTTCTAGATCCATAGCCTAGGGAACGGTAGCTGCTGGATCCAAGGCCCAGAGAGCCAGCATATGTCCCTTGAAAGGGACTGCAGGGTGTGGAGCTCCTGGGGTAATAGCACAGCATCTGGCAGGGGCTGGACACCACGAAGGATCTCTGAAAGCTGGCGGGCTCAATGCAGATCTCCTGGCAGCCGCTGTTCAGAGAGATCAGCTGACAGGTACTGGGAGAGCAGCTGAGGGGCTCAATGCAGGTCTCCTGGCAGCCACTGTGCAGAGAAGAATCCAGCTAGCAGGTGTTGGGAGAAGCATCTGGTAGTGCTATAGACCAGGTAGCTGGGGCAGGAAGAGTCACAGCAGGTTCCTGAGGTGGGCAGCTGCACCTAAGGGAGGGAGAGACATTTCTAGAGCAGCAGGTCATATTGAATGGAGATGTGAGCTCAGCGGGATGTTACTGGGAAGATTCTCAGTTTGAATGTCATCTGTGGAGAACTGAGTTTATATACTCTTGGCAGCAGGTGTGGTGCCTATCAGGGTCATCATTGTCCTATTTATGGTCTGTACTTTAGAAATGTGCAACACACAAATTTCTCTGTAGTTACGGTTGCACTTGAATAGTTTTCTGCACATTATATTTATAGCTGTTGTAATTTCGTGGTTCTAGCAAAAGACAATGAGCTACTGATGTGTTGCAATTGCTGTGACCGTGATGTGACACTTAAGGTCATGTCATCATGTCCAGAAAGATTCTTCTTTTTCCTCCTGACATATTTTGTGTGAGTTTTGTCATAGGCTGTTATGAGGAAATGTTTTTCTTTACATGGTATGGAATAAGAGTAACTTGGCATGCTTTTGTTAAAAAAATTGGTAGCATCACTTTGTACTCTATATGGAACCTATTGAAGATTAACCCTATTTTCACCCTCTGCTTTTAAAATTTTTCAAACATCCCATATTTTTTGCTCAGCATCACTTACTTGTTTCCCCTCCAGTAACTAAGGGACAATAATTTAAAAAAGGATAAGACAAAAGAAAAAGGAAAAAGAAAGAGTGAGGGAGACTATGAGCACTGGTATCCTCACAGGCTCCAGGTTTTAGACCATTCTAATGGAGTTAAGATGATAAGTTCCTGAGAGATGGACAAAGGAAACGAATTTTAAATCCAGACATCTGACATGATGCATCTGACATGATGCTTAGGATGACATTAGATTCTCATCTTTGTTGAGCATGGACATTCCTCTTCTAACATCTTAAGCCACAAAGATTTAGCTGACTCTGTCCCTTTCTGCTATGGTTTCTGCAGGAACATTGGTATTCACAGACTGCTGCCAGGCAAGGACTGAGACTTAGGAACTTCTAGGGGACTATGACAGTCAAATTTAACTTAGGTTTCTCCTTCTTCTACTCTGTAACAACGTTGAGTCTGGATAAGTGTTCAGGGCTTTTATCTTTCCTCTGAATCTTCTCTTGTAGAAGAATCTAGAGAAGAAAAATCATGTGTGAAGACTAAATATATCAAATCTTACTGGTACCATTTTGAAAATAAAACCTATAGTTAGTGTAGATCATGGATCTTCCAGAGCTTCCAGAGCTTCGAAAATAAGCCAGTAGAGATTGAGCTTCCATGTCAGAAACATGATTTTTCCATGTTCTTTGACTCAAGTATATGCTATTTTTAGCAATATACTCTCATCAAATTCTCCAGGTTAACCAAGAACAAAGCCAATATACCTTAATGCTTGGGACTCCAAGGGGCCTCACTCACCAACAACTCTGACAAAGGTAAGATATTCCTGGCGTGGGGCTTATGTGTGTTGTCCAGGAGGGGCACTATCTCTCTTTTATATGGAAGTGTGTGTGTGTGTGTGTGTGTGTGTGTGTGTGTGTGTGTGTGTGTGTAACTTCTACAATGGATGGTTTATATTTGGCTTTTCAAAAGTCTTTAGTTTTTGTTATCTCTTCTCAGAAGCTGAATGCAGTAGTAATTGCATATTTTGGAATATTGGCATACTGATCATTGAAATACAGTTGAAGATATAGACATAAGCCCACTATCATAGAGCCACCTGACTTTTGACAAAAAGATCAAAAGTACACATTTGAGAAAAGCTAGAAACTTTAAGAATGATACTGATTGAACTAGAAAGGTAAAGGTAGTAGAATAAAGCTAGAATCTTATCTCTCATTCTGGTCAAAAACACAACTCTAAATGGATCAGGCACTCTGACGTAAGACTTGATCCCTTGCATCTGTTAAAGGAGAAACTAAAAGCTGAGCTTCAATTTAGGACTGAGACCCATCTCAATATAACACCAGTAATGACGTCATTAAGACCAACCATTTACTAATCGGATCTCGTAAAACTAAACAAAAAGCTTCTGTGACCAAAGAACCCATCATTTGATTAAAGAGACAGCCTATACTGAAAGTTATTATTCGCTCTACATCTGACAGAGAGGTACTGTTGATAATATGCAAAGAACTACAAACAAGCAAACACAAAACACACCCAACACCTCCAAAGAAACAAAATCAAAAGGAGAAAAAAGGATGGAGAATGGTACTGAATGGAGGGTCTCAGTAGAAGAAGGTATACAGTTAAGAAAAATATTGATATTTAAATATTTAAAACTTTTTAACATCTTTAGCCATGAGGAAAATGCAAGTTAGAACTACTCTGAAATTTCTCCTTACACTAGTCAGAATTGTTAAGATTTTGAAAAATAACAAAAATGCTGACATGATTCTGGTACAAAGGTACAATCCTACTGTTGGTAGGATTTAAAACTGGTACAACCATTGTGGAAATCATTGCAAAGGTTCTTCCAAAAGCTAGAAATGATCTACCATATAATCCAGCTACACTACTGTCGGGCATGTACCCTATGTACATTATATCCTACTACTGAAAATATCTGTGAGGATAATGAGACAGATGCAATTGATTCAATCTGCTCATACAAATTCATTTCCTTTATGGTAAGAATATTTGATTACTGTAATAATTGTCTATTTTGGAAAACAATTATTTAGGAAAGAACAAAGAACCAAGACACTTGTAAGAATTCAGATTTTGGGCTGGAGAGACGGCTCAGGGGTTAAGAGCACTGACTGTTCTTCCAGAGGCCCAGAGATCCCAGCAACCACATGGTGGCTCACAACTATCAGTACTGGGATCAGATGCCCTCTTCTGGCATGTCTGAAGACAGTGACAGTGTACTCACATATATAAAATAAATAAATCTTAAAAATATTATTAAAAAGAATTCAGATTTTACTTGGCATCAGTACAGATAATTTGGCAAGCCTCAAAGTTCTTTTGAAATCTTTTTTTCTTTTGTCACAAATCTTTTGTTATCTCACATATGTGAAAGCTAAACGAAAAGTCTTCATCTCATATTACTTCGTTTCACATAGCATGCTGTCACAGATGTCATAGATAGATATGCAACATTGTAAGGCAACATACATTTTTGAATAATATCTTCCCTAGAGTTTGCCCAATACTTCTCTGGCTATGTACTTAAGTATCTCAAAGGTCACACTTTAAAAACAAATAGTCCCACTGGTTCTTCCTCTATTACATAGATCTAAGAATTCAGGAAATTATGCAATTTCAACCAGTAGAAGACAGAAGCTGATGAAGAAATGCTTCTCCCATAGTATCATCAGATACCAAGATAGGCAGTTCCAAGAGTCTCTCCAAAATGTGCCTGTAAAGCTCTAGAACTCTGCATACCAGTTGCAAAAGCAACTTTAAGATGTTTCTTTATAACTTATTTTTTTCCCTCACATCTGCTTTCTAAAATAATAGGCTAATTTAACTATTCTTAGGCCTCTGACTTCAATTCTGTCTTGAGACTAAGACTAAGTAATAAAATATCTTCAAGGTTTTTAGGGAACATTGCTCCCAGGCTGGTGGATGTTGGTTAATACTAACACAAGCATTTGGAGGTTCCCATAACCTGCTTATCTATAGTATTTCTGGCTAAAATTATTGTGATTTTTCCTTCCATGTGGATAAAAGGTGTAGGGAATAATGTCCCAACCATGGAACTCATGGATACTAGCCAATGATGGTCTATCTGGAGAAAGTATGGCACATTTGCTTAAGGCTGAAAAATCTACATTTGGATAATATATTACTTTTTTCCTGTGTCTAAACATCTTGAAAAGTATATGCAATTTTCCTGGTTTTGCACTGTTTGTTTTTGTCCTAATTAGTTATTTTTTCTGATTCAGCAGAAATTAATGCCCTCGAATCTGAGCAATACTCACTGCCTTTGAGCACAGTCTATAGTTACAAAGGACAGTCTTCTAGGAATTGGCTACTCAGAATAAGGCACAGAATTCAATGCTATGTAAATATTTCCCAATCCACTTAAGCAATCATACCTATATTTAATTAGTCTCTCAGATTCACAAATGCAAAAACTATGAGCAAAATATTAATAATGGGAGAAGTATATTATGGTGTCAGATTGAAATGTTATTTTAAAAGCTGGTCTTAAATTATTAACGAATAGCAAAGGCATACATTCATAATACAGAAAATAGGCATAATTTGGTTACGCACTTATTTCAGACCCTGCCAGAAACTGAGGATGAATAAGAAATTGTTAGCAGTAGGAATAATCATGGAAATACTGGATAAGGGCATAGGGACTTTGACTTCAAACCTGTAAGAATATAAGACCTAGTTGATACCACAGAGGTCATTGCTTAAGTTGACTGTAACAAGAGGATATATTTTTTTTATAAAACCCAAATACATTGGGTAGTATGGGACATTTAACTCATGAAAGGGAAGGCAGGAACTCCATAATCCAGAGATCTGAAACCACCAGTCTTTGGCCGACTTATTAGCAGCTTTAAGATCGATAGAATCTGGAATGGCAGCTCCTTGATCCAAAGTCCAGCAATCCACTGTAAACTATCTCATGGGGGCTGTAAGTCATGGTGTTTTATAATAAGTAATAATAGGACATATGGCAGGGTAGAGAACACATAGGACACTGGGGAACTTGGTCATCTAATAGCCATTCCATAGAGAGGAGCCAAGTTGACACATGCTGGAAGAGTAGCTGGCAATGCTATAGAGAAGTTGCTGGGCTAGGAACAGACATAGAAGGAGGCTGAGGAGAGCAAGAAGCAAGTGCATATCAGCCCAACAGCTCAGAATACCCAAGATACATTTCATAGACCACATGAAGCTCAAGAAGGAAGACCAAAGTATAGATGCCTCAGTCTTTCTTAGAAAGGGGAACAGAATACTCAGAGGAGAAAACATAGAGACAAAGTGTAGATAAAATACTGAAGGAAAGGCCATCCAGAGACTGCCCCACCTGGGGATCCATCCCATATACAGACACCAAGCCCAGACACTATTGTGGTCTTGCTGAGAGGAGCTTAATATAGCTATCTCCTGAGAGTCTCTGCCAGAGCCTGACAAATACAGAGGCATATGCTGGCAGCCAAACACTGGACTGAGCACGGGTTCCTCAATGGAGGAGTTAGAGAAAAGGCTGAGGAGCTGAAGGGGTTTGCAACCCCACAGGAAGAACAACAATATCAACCAACTAGATCCCCCAGAGCTCCCAGGGACTAAACCACCAATTAAAGAGTGCATATGGAGGAAACCATGACTACAGCCGGGTATGTAGCAGAGGATGGCCTAGTTGTACATCAATGGGAGAAGAGGCCCGTGATCCTGTGAAGGCTCAATGCCCCAGTGTAAGGGAATGTGAGGGCAGAAAGGCAAGAGTGGTGGGAGGGTGGGGGAGCACCTTCATAGAAGCAGGAGGAAGGAGGATGGGATAGGAGGTTTCGGAGGGGAAACCAGGAAAGGGAATAACATTTGAAATGTAAATAAATGAAATATCCAATAAAAAATAAAATATTCATAAAAAATAAGGAGAGTGATCAATGAATACTCCACAATAGCCTTTCTTATGGCATGTTCATAGGAAGGTGGACTCAACTGAATGTCACGGAGAAGATTCTGAGTTTAATGTCACCTTGTGGAGAGATGCATCTGTGTAATCTCAGCAATAGGTTTGGTACTCAACAGTGTTATCCTTGGCATATTTGTGTGCCTTCAGTTTTTTAAATATGCAACTCAGTAGTAAGTTCTCTGCTAATGTAGCTGAACCTGAGCAGGTCTCTTACACAGTATGTTTTACAATAGCCATTGTAATTTTGTTGTAGTAAACATAATAAGCTAGTCCTGTGACAGAAATGTCATGACTGATTTATACTAGTGCTTATTCTGCAATTTTCAGATTGTTCCCCCTTTACTCTCGGTATAATTTGTATGTATTTTATATAAGATGTTATAAAGGAACTTTGTTCTCAATCTTGGGTTGTGACCCCTTTGGAATTACACAGCAGATATCCTGATAATTAGATATTTACATTGTAATTGTTAAAATGATCAAAATTATAATTATAAAATAGTAACAAAATGATTTTATGGTTGGGGGCCACCACTAACATGAGGGATTCTATGAAAGCATCACAGCATTAGGAAGGTTGAGAACCACTGCTCTAGAAAGTGATTGAACCCAGAAAAAATTAAAAAAAAATATATTGGAGGGATGCAATTTATGCTCCGTGTGTGTGTGTGTGTGGGGGGGTGGTCTTGGTTTTATTTTGTTAGGTGGTTTTTTTTTTTTTTTTTTTTTGTCTTATTTTCTTTGTTTCTTTCTTTATTGATTTTTTACTTCCTTTTTTTCTTCCTTTCTGTTTTTCTCTTTCTGGAGTTTTTCTTTCTTTTGTGAAAGGGTAGGCATGGCATGAAGTTGGGTGGTTAGGAAGATAGAGATGAGCTAAGAAGAGTTGGGAAGAGACAATAATGTATTCGCAGTCTATTGTATGAATTTTTAACAATAAATTTAACAAGGATGATTTTGGAATTGGGTTTGATTGGCATGGAGAATATGGTTTGCATTTGTAACAGACCCTTGACTGATCCTTCTGATGAGGAGGACACACCTGAAGACACTTGTTCTTTCTTGTATGTCTCACAAAAGCTAAGCCTTTTGCGTCCCCCACCACACCATAGGAGACTGCTTATGCTACATGTACCAGTGTTTCTTGTACCCAACAAATAAAACTCAATTTCTGCAGCAGCCAAGTGTCATTAATCTAGCATATTTCTTATGCTACATGGACATGGTACTTATAACTCACCGCAGCCCTACAACACTGCCTCCCTAGGGTTTGATGCTGCCCATAGCCCAAGTAGTGTGTAATCAAGCTTCTCATAACCTCCTCTTCATTTTTGATTAAAATTTTTGAGCAGCTTACAGAACTGACAGAGATACTTTCATCTACTTCTGACAGTGCTGGCGCTGCCTGCGGTACCGGTACCTAGCTCCAGTGTAGGTCTGGGGGATTAAGAACAACTCAGACTTAAGATCATTTGTTATTCACTGTGAGAGAATGCCAATGCCTTTACTGGGTAGGTTCAATATATACACCAAGCCAGGGTAGGAAAATCACAAACTCAGGAAAAAACAGGAACTCAACTGGGGGAGCAATAGGATGTCAAGTGTAAATTCCCTTCCTGGGACATCATCCTTCAACAGGATGTTTTGTTCTTAGAAAAACTGCAGAATGTTACTTTGCAGACAGCAACACATGGAAAGTCTCAGCCAGGGCATAGCAGCCCTTTGGGGTCCTACATACTTCTTTGTTTATTATGAAGGATATTCCAAAGAACTCAGTTAAAGACATGCATATCTAGGGTCTGTGATAGGGAACATTTGCCAGATTAACTGCAATCAAAGGGTCCAAAACTAATACTTGCCAGACTATCTCAGTTCTCTCTCCTGCTGCTACAGTTATAATCATCAAATCAGAGGTTTCTTCTCTCTCTCTCTCTCTCTCTCTCTCTCTCTCTCTCTCTCTCTCTCTCTCTCTCTTTTGCAAGGTTCAATATTATTCAGTTTTTCTTTCTCTCTTTTTATTTTAACATTATTGTTAGGTAATATTGAATAATTCACAGAGAACAATTTGAAAGTTAGAAAAAATGATGAGGTGATGTTAGGGTTAAACTTCAGTAGGTTTCACATCAACAAACAAGCCCAGAGGCATGTTTCCAATCCACTAACAGCAGCAGCAACAACAATAATTATTGCATATAGATACTTGCATCCTCTACCTTGTGAAGAAAAATGTTTTCCTCATAACATCCTATGACAAAACACACAAAAAGTATGTCAGGAGGAAAAAAGATTTTCCTGGACATTATGAAGTAATTTTTAGTGTAAAATAATCCTGACATCTCTGACATAGGAGTAGCTCATTGTTCTTTGTTACAATGAAATTGCAACAGCCATAAATACACTGCACAGAGAACTATTCAAAAGAAACTGCAATTACAAATAATTTTGTGAGACTCACATTTTTTTTAGTTGCACATTTCTAAAGGACAGCCCACAATTAGGACAGGGCTGACACTCTTGGGCACCACACCTCCCCTTGAGAGTATATAAGCCCAGGTCTCCACAAGTGACATTCAAACTCAGGATCTTCTCAGTTACATCCACTAAGAGCTCACATCTCTCAACATGAGCTGTAAGTGCCACTCTGATAACTTGTCTACCTCCTTTAGGAGCTGCCTGCCCACAGTGGGTTCCTCCTGTTGTTCCTCCTGCTCAAGCAACCTGGGCTACACGGCTACCAGCTGCTCTCCCAGCACCTGCCAGCTGAGTTCCTCTATGAACAATGGCTGCCAAGAGACCTGCCTTGAGCCCACCAGCTGCCAGAAGTCCTGTGCGGTGTCCAGCCCCTGCCAGAAGCCCTGCTACTACCCCAGGAGCTCCACACCCTGCAGTCCCTGCCAGGGGACATATGCTGGCTCTTTGGGCATTGGGTCCAGCAGCTGCAGTTCCCTGGATTATGGATCTAGAAGGTGCTACATCATGGATTGTGGATCCAGTGGCTTTGAATCCCTGAATTATGGAGTCTCTGGCTTCCCCTTACTGAGTTATGGGCACAGATTCTGCTATCCAACTGACCCGGCTGCTATTATCTGCCAACCATATTATAAACCAACCTATGGTAATATTTTCTATGGATTCAACTGCTGAGCCTCTCTCTTCCTTCATGAAATATAAAAGCAAATATCTGTTTGTCCTGCAGCCATTGTTTCTTGCTTACCCTCCCTTGCTATCAGTTATTTCTTCCATTAATAGCATCTCTCACTCTCAATTACTGGGAGATTCTGGAATTTGTGGGTAACCTCCAATTATTCCTTTCTCTCTTTGCTATGGAGAAATGATACATGTAGTTGGTTTTCATCCAAGAGCAGTTGAAAAATCAAAATTTTAATCTAATAAATGTATGCATTCTGAAACCTCAATGTATTGATCACTTTATTAATTTATTTTTTATTTAATTTGCTTATAGCTTTGCAGTCATACTTTGGGGAATTCATTACACGTTCAACCATCTTTTAAATTGTGTTTGGAAACATATTTCTACATTTAGTTGTGATTCTCATTGGGGATAAAAACCTGTAGGAATATCATGTTTCACATTCGAAGACATAGAGGAATAACAATGAGAATTGTTTGGACTTGGCTAACAGGAATTTTTGCTGATCCAGAGAAACAAGACAATTGGGATACTGACTAAAATTTTACACATCAAGAATAAGGTATTATATAATTTATAAGTCGGGACTACACATAAACAAAAACTACCTAGGTGTATCAATATTTGAATGCAGATTATTTTAGGTATAAGGAATATGAACTTCAGGCAACTCCCTGGACAGATTTGAATAATATAAATGCTGTAAATCTCAACCTATTGTGTTACAGTATCTTTTCTGCATATTATCAGCAAACATGTATAAGGAAAATCACAACTATCAGGGATCAGGACCTGTTGTAGACCTTCTGACGCTTCCCCCAAGTGCAACCTCCATAAACCTATAAATAATATGTGTAAGAAATGTTGAGTATATTTTTACTGAACATGCTTATTCTGATTCTGAATGTAGAGCAGGAATCAGAGATTAGGGATAGTTAATTTGGCATATGTTTGTGAAAATATTAAGCACCCATGATCTAATTAGTTCCTTCAGAGTCTTGAGTTACCTATAACTTCTTCTTTATCCAGTTCAACCTCCCTGCCAGCTTTCCTCAAATCTAATCCCTTTCCCTATCCACCCAAATATTGTCCTTAAAAACATTTCAAGAGTGATTGTGCTTCCTAAATCTGTGGTCTTGCCACTGAAGTATGGTCAACTTACCTGGGGGCTCCACTCTTAAAAACAAATCAAAAACAGCAACAGCATCATCAAATAAAACTAAACAAGGAAAAAAATTGACCTTCCCTGTTCCAGCAGCTAACAAGTGCCAATCATTTCATGGCTGGTGGTGAGACTTTGTATCCATCCCTTCTCACCATGTCTGTATTTCTTCCAGGTTGGGCTATTTAAATCAATCTTCTTATTTATATTTTATTATTTCCTTTAATTTTTATTTCAAATTATATGAAATATATAATTTGATATATGTAATTATGTATTAAATTCCTCTGTTAATTACTAAGGCATCTCTGTTGGCCCATGGACACTATCTATCTTCAATAAAAATCACATGCTTAGCTTTTCATGGAATCATGTTGAGGCCCACATTCTGCCTCAACACTTTTGCCTCAACGCTTTGGGGGCTTAGTGCTCTGGTCAAGAGAGAGTGTGGGGCTCTTGGGGCAGGAGACTCGAAGAATGGAGACAAGACAGGGTGTGATTCAGTCTCTTCTATTTTCTCAGGTCTCCCCTTTTGAAGGGAATTCTGAGGTATTTATATACACAAGCAGGAAAACACAGGTGAAAACATTTTACCACGTGCACCATACAGCTGAGGTCACTAAACAGCAAAACAAGCTATGTGGGATAAACAATATCTTTATCAGAGTGTGCTTCAGCTGTTATAGGCTTTTGAAAACCAAGTCTTTCATCAGGGTATATGGTTCCAGATGGCTGCAAAGTTGATCTAGCCGCTTTCTACTAAAGTCGGCTCCCAACAGAATCAGTGATGGCATCAACCATCATGAGAATGTCTTCCAGTTATTATGCAAGTTATATGCTTAAAATAAAACTTTTATGGTAATATAAATTCAGTGTACAACTCCTTTTTACATTAATTTAAAATGACATTACTTTTAACTAATTGTTTTAAAAAAGAATTGCTTTTCAAAATGTAAAGTTCTGCATGCTGTTCCAACCTAATAAGTACTTGTGGATTCAAACAATGCAAACCATTGAACACACCACAATATCCAGAGAATATAGATTTTTCTTCATGTGTTCAGACGCAGCATAAACTCATGCCCACTCTTCCTGTACACCTAACTTTCCCACTACTCCCACCTGCTGGTAGTTTCTGAGTATTGCTGTATCACATTGGGTGTGGATGTGCCCATTACATTCACAACTGGAGAAATGGAAAAAGAAAGACCCAGCCTGCATGCAGGTCTTTTTTTTTTTTTTTTTATCTCTGTATATTGCCCACGATATTATAAAAACAATAAATTCTTTCATGGTGATCCTTCTGTGTTCTGCTTTTGAGTGAAAAAAGGGGCCTCTTTTGTTAGATTTCTCTTCCAATTTAATTTTAATTTCAGATTTAATAAAAATAGTTTGCTTTACTTAAAGCTTGAACCACACTAGGTGAACCCACCATGAAGTCAAGTGCTAGTCCCCTAAAATAGTCACTGAACATGCCAATGAACTTATGCTGATCATAGTAAGTAAAAGAAAAATTGTGAGACCATTAGCAAATGAAACTAAATGCTGAGACAAAAATGGAGTAAAAAAAACATGTGGTGACCCTGGGCATAGATCTCTTTTTTATATAATAGCTCCTGCAAGTAAATGGTGAAGCCTTTGCGACACTGCCCATCATTCAAATATGATATCCCACTTCTGCATCAGGTCAAATCCTGAAACAAAAGAATATTTATGTGACTTTGAATACTGTATATGTATATTGTATGTGTATATTTATATACATATGTATATGTTTATAAACCAAATGCTGTTCATCAAACCCAAGAGACAGAACACCAAACTGGGACATCACCAAACTATATAAGTAACATATGAACAATGCCAGCTATACTTGTAAGCAGCCATTGAATGTGTTAGAGATTTCATTTAAAAGTTCTGTTGATTTGGCAGTGAGGATGGGGGTCTGAACTCCATTTCCACCTAACTCATGATCATGTAATTTCTTACCTACTGGTAACTTTGCACATATTTTAGAATGTATTTCATAAGAATTATCTCTCTTTCTACATTATAGGGCAAAGTTTGGAAAAATTGCAGATCTAAGTTTGTTATTCTATTAAGGTGCCCTCTTCATTTCACTGTGTGGATGGAGGAAAACAGAAAAGTTGAAAACTGCTTCAACTACAAAGGATGACTTTACTCTATACAATTACAATGTCAGGCTCACAATACAGCAAAGCCCAGGGAGATATTCTGAAGTAGTTTTGAAGACAAGAAAATGAAAGTAATAATAATGGTATTCACAAGACATAAAAAGTCTAGTTGCATATTTTTATTTAAACTTACAACGTTCTTTTCAACACTCAAGATTGGAAGTCTGAGTTACTAAGAGATTCGTGAAGAAAGGATTATGCTTGATTTTTGTATGCCTATAATATATAAGAAAACAATTTAGCATCTTTCTTCAATTAAGTACATTTCCAAATACAGGAACTTATGAGTAGAAGTCAAATTCCTAGACTAATATAGAAAATCAAGAGGACTGTGGTTTCTAACATAGGAGGTGGTAAGCATCTTTTACATTTCTAATTTCCCCAATACAGATCAGAAGAAGCCAGTCCCACAGGTTGGCTGGTAAGAAACAGACTGGAAGCTTTTGGAAGAGAAGCAGGTTGGGCGGTAAAAGCTGGATCCACCATTTAGGGATGAGAAATTACCGGTACCACATCCCACTGACTGGAAACCACAGGACCCAAACCCCAGGGTTGGGGAGCCACAACCCAAAGACTGGAAACCCCTGGAACCAAATCCCAGGGATCCTGAGAAAGTTGACTGGCAGGGGCTGCAGGGCCCTCGAATCCTCTGGCTGTAGAAAGGCCTCTGGCAGGGTCTGGAGACCACATAGGATGTCTGGCAGCTGCTGGGCTCACAGAAGGTTTCCTGGCACCCACTGTGAAGAGAGGAGCCCAGCTGGTGTGTGATGGGAATTTGGAGGTCGGTGCTGTAGAAGACATTGTTGGGGTAGGAGGAACCACCTGAAGAGATTGGATACTGCAGTTGGCCCCCAAAGGACTGGGCAAAGTTTCCAGAGCAGCTGTTGCAGGACATGTTGAGAGGAGTTAGGACTTTGAGTATAGGATGAGGAGAATGTTGGGAGTTTGAATAACCCTTCTTAGAGGCAAAGCACTTATATACCCCTGTCCCTGGGTGCGTCATCCCCACCGCACATGAAACACAGTTTACCTGCGGCTGTAATTGAACTGAGAAGACCATCATAGTCATGCATATTTACTTTTTGTGTGGTTTCACAACTGGGTAGAGTGGTGATGTCTCTGGCCCTGGAATTCAGGTAATAGTGCTCAATCTTCAAAGCTTATTATTCATCTTCCCTCAGCAAAAGGTCACCCTGCACATCACTCAGAAAACTGCTTTAGAGGTAGACTGTCTGGGCTGAGGGAAGCTAGCTTAATTAAAAATAATTGATACCCGTTGCACAATCTGTCCAAAATCGTTGCCATCTGGCTAGCAAAGTTGTTCGCTGATCCACACATAGTCATTTCTTTTAAACAAAACACACAGTGATTGCTGCCTCAAAACGGCAAGCTGCTGTGATGAATAGTGTCATCAAAACACTGATAGGCAAGATGTATAAGGACTTTAAAATAACTGGACTTCAGTAAAATAACTCTACTGAAATACAGATTCTTATTTCACATGCATCTGTCTAAGAATGGAATCCAGACATTAAATATCCCTCTTAACTTGTGTGTGTGTGTGTGTGTGTGTATGAATGTGTGTGTGTGTGTGTGTATGTGTGTGTGTGTGTGTGAATGTGTGTGTGTGTGTATGTGTGTGTGTGTGTGTGTGAATGTGTGTGTGTGAATGTGTGTGTGTGTATGTGTGTGTGTGTGTGTGTGTGTGTGTGTGTGTGTATGGGTGGGTGGGATGCGGATTGGGTAGACGTGGTTTGCTGTGCTGTGAGCTAAAGGCTTTATGCTTTGAGCTAGATTGAATGGTGAAGATTATTTATCTAAGACGATAAAATGTATTAAATGGGGCAAAGCTTGAGGTACTAATGTCAAAGATATTTCTATTTCTAATCAGGATCAGTGTTTCCCACTAAAAAAGACTCTCCATAACCTGGTAGAATCCTTATTCTAAAAGAAAAGAAAACTCTTATAAAGCCTTTGAGGTGTCAGGCCAAAGGAGCCATTGATGGGAGGGGCTTCCTCTGGCCGAAAGCAGTATATATCACTTTGACTTAAATTGTTTTCAGGTGCTTCTGACAGGTATTGCAAAATGTCCAAAGTGAGGGTCATATTTCCTTGATTTCCACAGCTTGTCTTCCACCTCAGCATAAGAGTCTAATGAAGACTGATGCCCGGGGCTGGGGGAGGAGAAACCGCAGAGGGCTGGCTTGGGGTGGCTACAGTGCGGTTTATTTCATTTTAAAGAACAGCATCTCCCTCTACTTCTGAACATTAGCTTTTTTTTTTTTTTAAATGAGAGAACATCATTTTCTTTCCTTTGTTAAATTAATATGTTCAGACTCATAAAGTCTACAGTTTGAGAGAGATGTTAGCAAATGTCTCCAGCTTGGGTTCTTCTTTTTAAAAAAATCAGATTGGAATTCTAGTTAAAGAAATCTGATTCAGTGTTCCCAGAACCCTAAAAGAACAGCTCATTTTTTGTATTTGTCCTTAAAATTTAGACCAGTAATCATAACTTCTCATAAAATTAGTCTCAGCTCGTTTTCAGTGTATAATTTGTGCTGAGATTGATGGTATACAACGTCTTTCCATTTCCACAAGGTTTTTTCCGGTAATTTCCTGTGTCAGTGAGCCATCTCTACAGCAAGCTATGCTGCACCTTGTGGAGGAGTACAGAAACATCTTAACACTTCATTTCTAGGAAGAATATATAAGCTAATTGATAGATACCCAACATTAGCAACTCCAAAATAATGTCTTCACATTCCCATCCCATTTGATACCCATGGGTTTGTACCTAAGGGTCATTTGAAACTTTGAGTTCTTCCAAGTCTTAATCCTTTGGTGGCATCTACATGAGACAGATATTCTTCATATTCCTTAATTATGTTTAACCCTTGTGCAATAAAATTTAAATAAAAGGAAAGGAAAAGCAATCTAGCAATAAGATTACATTCAGAACTTGCTACTTTTGTTGCCAGGGACACCAGTACCACCAGCAGGAAAAGGGATGTAGTCTATGAAGACAAAGACATTTTATTTTGATAATGAAGCTTGTTAAATTTATTAATAGCTTCCATCATAAAGCAATGAAGGTGTGGGGACACTAGATTCTAATTAAAATATAAAAGAGCTGGCGACATATCCCAGAGTGGTAGAGCACACATGGGGGCTGAATGTATTATCCAGAAGGAAGGAATGGAAAAGAGGAGAAAAGAAAAGAGAAAGGCAGCAGAGGGATTCTGTGATGTAAATACTTCACAATCTAATGTTCTAAAGCACTCGTGCAAACATTGGTCCTCTCAGTCTTATATAGTCATGTGCACAAACACAAATTCACAAATTGTGTTATAAACAACATTGGGTTTGAATTTTTTTCTCCCAGGATTAGTATTGAACTGTTCCATTCATAACATCTACAACATTTGGACAGAGACATATAAAATTGGGAATTTATGTTTCTGTTTTCAATCAAGCTTCTGAACTTGGAGCATCATAATTTTATTTCCAGAATACAAACTTTCGTAGAGTGTTGAACCAGGCAGGATTATTGCTACATCACCCATTTGATCACATTTTGAAACCTAGAATAAATAAAGCATCTATCTTAAAGATTCAATTATGTTGGCTTTCATTCGACCTACTGGAGATATTGAGAAATTGCATTTTTACTTCATGAATAATTGCTTTGAAAACTAATGAAATTCCTGCATTTAGAAGTGAACATTCATAAAACGTCCTTTGAAGGTTAAAGTATTTCATTTTTACTGGAGCCTAATTAGGCATTCTCATTAAATGGACACAGGCTACTACACCCATCTTTCTGGTATATAAGGACCCAGAGTAGACGGTGGTATTCATACTCGCAGATTCATCGCTGCCACTCAACTGAAACCAGAACTCCTGACAATATGTCTTACATCTGCAACTCTGGAAACTTCTCCTCACACTCTTTTGGAAGTTTCTTGAGGCAGCCAGTCTCTACCTACAACTCCTTCTACCCAACCGGCAATGTAGGCAATGTAGTCTATTCTCCAAAGAACTTCCAGCTGGGCTCCTCTTTCTACAATGGACAACAGGAGACCTTCAGTGAGCCGCTTGAGGGCCACTTGCCCTGTGCAGGGGACTGCATCCTTCCAGACATCCTGCTTCGGCCCAGACACTACTTCTCCAAGCCCGTGCCAGGGAGGCTTCACTGGGTCTTTTGGATATGGCAACTCAGGCTTTGGATCTTTTGGTTTGGAAGCTCTGGCGTTCGCTCTCATGGCTTGGATGTAACTTCCAGCGCCCAGGCTACTTCTCTACTAAGAGTATCCAGTCATCTTATTACCAGCCAGGCTATAGCTCTGGCTTTTGCAGGTCAAATTTGTGAACACCCCAAATGTCTCATGAAGGTTTCTCTACCTTAAGGAACTAAAATGCTTCTCCAACATTTAGGATTGATCAATAAGCACTTGTCTCTTCAGGACCAGCATCATGATATACCTGGAAGCAAATCAATTTTTTTTGAGGGCAAAGTAACCTTGACCTTTAACCTACCTTTAACCTTACAACTCTACTACAAGAAAGAGCTAGCATTTTAACTATTAGGTAAATGCTTGGATCACTTCTGGTACCATCTATCTTTCTAAATTTCTTCTCTCATTTCCTGAGGATTTGTTCACTCAAGTTTATTTTAAATAAACTTATGTCTGTAGCATGAATTTTGGCATTCTAGTATTTATTTAATTGATGACACATTTATTCAATGCATCTGATGTTTTAATTGTTTTCAGATTTTATTTTCTCTGTTTCCCCTAATATTTTGTTTGACAGAAAAGCAGGACACTCCAGAAGAAAATTCATATATATGTCCTATCTTATGTCATATTTCATATTTTGAGAGATTTATATTCCTTCACGGGCCCATTTGTTCATGTAATTACTTCAGACATTTTGTTTTCAGTGGGGCATTCAATAGAAAAGAATTATTGGGTTCTTGTTATATACCAAAATACTGTGATGAACAAAGGTATAAAATTCTCAGCTTTCAATAGACTCATATAAGTACAATTCTAGTTTAACATGGTATGACAAGTCAATATGGATATTTAAAAAAAAACATAAAATTCAGAAGAAACACTAAGAAGGTTTAACAAAGAGACAGAGAATGTCATCATTCAAAACAGAGTGTTAGTCACTCTGTCAGTCAGTTAGCTAATAACTTCATTTAAATCAAAGAATCCTATGAGTGTCACACCACTTGAGTCTACCATAGAGCAGCTGCCACAGAGGTTAGACAAGAAAGGGATTTGTCATCGCAAAGTATGATGAAGGGACATGTCAAGGTCTCTGGGAGGTATGTCTAAGCTCAGTGAAGGACAGAGAGAAAGGAAGTTTAGATCAAACAAAGCCTTTCTGTGAGGAAGAAGGCAGCACTCAAGCTTTGGAAGCAATCTCTTTACATGCTAAGCATTGTCATATCATTAAGGTACTGCTGAGTTTTAAAATAATGTATTTTGAACAAGGTCTTGAAAAATTACCCGACTATTTCCAATTGAAATTCCCCTGCTTAACATCCTGAGTAGCTAAGACTACAAACATATATCACCATACCTAGATTTTTAGAAAAAAAAAAAAAAAACTGCCTAATATTTTTGGCAGGTTAACATCTAAGGAGACCCTATTCTAACACAAAACAGGGTTGTCTTTTGCCAGTGACAATTTAATTCACTTGGACTCTCGGATGAAGGTTGTAGCTGTGTAACCGAATATGACAGAGGACTGAGAGTAATTGAATAGTTATCTTTGCTTTAATTAGGATTAAGCATTAGAGTAAAACCAGGAAGCTACTTCATTTTTTTTTCTCATCTTCTAAACTTTGCTTTTGTTGCGAAGGCTCTGAGTCTATGAACCTTCAGTAATACAACAGAAAGATCTATTCTCAAACTAAAATACTAAGAAATTTTTTATTTCTTCTTAATAGCTAAGCCTTCTCATTGGCTTGGTGCTGCTATGTATTCAAATGCTAAATTCTCTCCCCTAGATCTGGCTGCCCCAAGAGTTAATTCTGATACACACCAGTTTTGTTGTGCAAAGCTTGCTCCCCAGTTAATTGCTCAATAAAAGGCTAAAGCTGATAATGAAGCAATACATGGAAGATAGGAGAGACTTCCTGGGAGGGAGAAAGGAAGTCTGGGTAGGAACAAAGACAAAGGACTTTTCCTGAGGTGACATGAGGGGCGTCCTCAGGTACCCACATGAGGGAGGCAGGAGAGGAGACAGAAGTGATTACAGGCCTGTCTGGAAGGAACAGCTAGCCACAGGATACATGGGGTTTGATTGTGAGATTAACTTAGAGGAGCTAGTTGAGAGTCTGCCCAGCTAAGTCCTAAGCTTTGAAATATTCAAAGATCACTGTGTGGTTATTTGGGGAACTAGTTGGTTAAGGAATAACTGTCACCATATTAATTTCCAGCATTAATTGACAGATACAAATATTGATACTAAAACTTTATAGCTCACCAATATTAATTAATGGACCACTCTCTTATAGCCACATCTGAAATGTTGTCTTTAACACCTCTCTGGCTGTGGTGAATCCTACTGATATCTGCTTGGGACAGATTGATTGGGTCTCTTTTAAATCGGTGTCTGGGAGCTTGTTGTCCATTAATGTAAGCTGCCTCACTTGTGAAATATTTTAACCAAAGAGAAGTATGAGTGGAAACCAAACAACACATCAGTACTTCTGTTTCCGCACAATAGTTTAGGGTTTCAGTCCAGCAACACATATTTGTTCATCTCAGAGAGCTTGCAGTGGACATACTCAAGGTTTAGGACCCTGAAAAAGTTCACCAGTGCTTCAGAAACCTCTATTGATTAACATATGGAGATCATAGTGAAAAAGGCCCGTGTAAGCTACTCTTAATGAAATGACAGTTTTATATATGACAGATTTCTTTTGGTGTGAACCTATGTATTCTGTATGCTCTCTTTGCTATGTCCCTAATCCACAATATCTCTCTTCTTGAAAAAGATGGCACTTTAAGTCAACTACTCATGATCTCACTTCCAACACCTCTCTTCAAAGATCTCACAACTGTGTTATAATGAGTTCGTTATCAATGCAAAAATGTTGAATACTTTGTTTTATTAGCAGATTGTCTGGAGGTATTACAGGCTTTTATTGGGAAAGCCTTTGAAATTTAACATTTTTAGTATCCACACTCTGGATAAATATTTGTGTGAAATCCTCAGGTAAAGAAGTTTAATGCTCCTGAGAAGGATCTCATTTGGAGCCTTTTTGTACATAATTAGGTTTGAAATAGCATTCTTTCTTTGTGTTGATTAAGGTTCACACAGGAAAGATAAGATGGCATGTTTACTTTTTCTAGTTTCTGTCATGTGAAGATACCAGAGAAAATGGATCAGCTATAAACACAAAGAAAGCCATATTCAAGGACAAAAACTCAACTAGCAATACATTTTCTTGCATTTCTTCATTTCTAAAACTGAAAGCAACAACTACTTGTTTACTTATGTAGTCTATTGTGTCTTATTGTA
>NC_047669.1:70165866-70284915 GCF_011762505.2 Arvicanthis niloticus | reverse complement strand
CATTCAAAGCACATTTGACTCCACATGATCAAAAATATACGCATGACAGCAAGACTCCTGCATACTATTCTGAAACACAGTTCTTCATTTAATAAAACTGTTAGCATTTTCTCAAGGGAATATTTAAAACAATTTACATGACGTCAGTGATTCACTGCTTGTTGTCTTTTAAACATATTAATAAATCTTTGGTGCTGGCTAGATAATTTAGCAGTTATTATTATTATTAGCACTTGTTATTCTTCCACTTAGCAGTTTTTATTAATAATAACTTTAGCAGTTATTATTATTATTAGCACTTGTTATTCTTTGATTCCTAGTACCCATGTCAGGCAGCTCACAACCACCAGTACCACTAGGTCCAGGGCATCTAATACCCTATTCTGGCCTCCAGGACTACCCATATCCACATGCACATGCACTTGTACAAACTTTCACACATCTATACACATCAAAAAAAAACTTGTACTTGTTTTCTTATAATTTTTCCATAAAGTTTTGAAGGATTCCAGGATTTAGAACACTTGTTCTTCTACCAACTTACTCAGTTCAATTCTCAGTACATGCATGGTTGGTTACAACTGTCTCAAACTCCAGTTTCATAGATTTACAACTTCATCTTCTGGCTCTCTGAAGGAACTGGGCATGTAGACAGAGCATGTATATTTAGGAAAAATACACATACAGTAAGATAAAGTAAAATTATTTTAAAAACATTTACATGAGGTCAGTGATACACTGCTTGCTGTCTTATTAGGACTTTTATAAGTACTGCTTACTTAAGAGACAATTCTCAGACAGAGAAACATGCTAGGAAAGAGAGGACGTCCAGCAACTGTCAGCACTCATGCTCAAATCCAATAAATGCTTTTATATAGGGACTCAGCATGCTTCCACGAATGAAAAAAGGTCTTAAGAAGAATTTTATAGACATTTTTGTAGTCAGTAGTCAGTGTAGCCAAGACCTCACATGGGGCGTTAGCAGGGTGCTAACAGATGCTGTGAGTGTGGGAAGGTAACATGGTACTTTGGAATTCACAGATTCAAGAAAAATGGAAGGAAATAAGGAAGGTTAGAAGGATAAAGTGGACTGACAAGACAAAAGAATAACATGAAAACATATGAAGTTAGAACTCTTTGTATCTCTCTGGAAAGTAGATGTACATGGCATAGGGATGACAGTCGAGTTAGAGAGACAAGCCAGATACCCATAGCCAGAGCATCTGAACCTGTAAGAATGTAGCAGTATCACCACATTAATGTAATGAACTCTGAGACTGGTTCACTCGTTAGAATCATTCCTACTTCATCTGAATATAAATAAATGCTTAAAATTTTGATAGAGATATCAGTCAAAGACTGCTTAAATATCGATTAATTCTTTCAAGAAAATAGAAAAGAAAAAACATACAACTAAGTGTGTGTATATAAGCATGTATATACACCAATATGTACACATTTTCAGAGACATATCAAAGCATTGGGGAATGATAGACATCTTATATGAGCCAGAACTGATCAGCTTAGTCTGCAGCTGTGATGCCCTTTAAGTTATATCCCGATTTAAGCATCCAGTGATTAAAGCAATCAAAAACTTCCAGATTCACAGGACTACAGAATGAATTTGGATTTCCAAGTGCTTCAAATTTTTCTAGCCCTGGGGAATACCTCAGATTATCGAAAGCCAATTCTGACAAGCAAAATTCAATTTCTAATACCCAAGTTCTTATAAGGACACTAGCCAAGTACGGAAACCAGGTTTAAATTGCATCAGTTCTTGATTGGATTGAAAGCATCTATGGTATGGGTGTCCTTATTCTAGCAGACTGGCAGAACTGAGAGGAAGGTAAAGTATTTTTCCAGGTGAAATGTCTGTTATTCCCCAGAGCATGGGAGGAATGTATGAAGCCTTAAACATGAGAGTGGCAGAAGTTAGAATCTTAGTCATGATTCATGTAAGGCAGAACCAGATATTCAAAAGCAATCAAGTCATGTGTCACACAGGACTGCTTTAATCAGCAGCACACTGTGTTAGCAATGGGGACCCTATAGGATTATGTAACAGTGAAAAAGCAGCCATATTTGTTTAAATGCATCCTAACATTAAAAATGATGAAACTTGCTAACAGTGCATTTTCCCAGACCCACGCCCATCATTTAGCATGATGCCAGACTGTAGTATGTAGAGAATTTAACTCTATGAAACAGGAACGTTTTATGTTTAAGAACTAATTATAGCTGGGAACAAGAAAATGCAATTGAGAAATTTGGTGGGAAAATAAAAGTAATGGAATTGAATTGAACTAAAAACTTAAAAATAAAGTAAGTGATTTGATTGTTTGTATTTCATCAGGATCCTAATGACAGCTGTACACACAGTGACCTATGTTATGATAAACAAGGACATTTTCAAACTAAGAGTCATGACAAATGATTGAAAAGAAAGAATTCAGCATAAGAGGCCCATGGAACTGAGAAAGCACATCTTCCTTATAGTTGGATCTAAGAAAAACAAGGGATGAATGAGGTAGCCATAGTATTGAAGATTTCAGTTGAGAATGTATGAGTATTGATCAAAGGCATCGGCAATGAAAGAGGAAAAGGAAGGAATTGTAATACGTGTAGTCAGTGTAAAGAGGGTTGGAGACGAGCTCAGTAGACATGATTTCTATAGAGAGACAAAACAGCCTGTTTTTGTATTTTTAATAAATCAGCACAGAATTAAAATTGTTTTGCCAGCCCCACTTGGTATTCTCAAGAGAAAGAACCCTCCCGGATTTTGTGCTAACTGCTAAAAGTAGGTTCTCTTTATAAAACATTGTAAACAGAATGTTCTGTATTCAGAGTCCTTGGATTGTTTTTTCTTGACCATATTATTCCTCAAACTGAGGACTCAAAAGAAAGAGAAAAACTCCCCTTGACTGATGCAAGATACAGAGTCATTGCTTAAGGGACTCGGGGCACCCTGCTGAGGTTATCCACAAGACCCTACTAGAAATTCCTGTCTTCTCTGGGTTTGAGAACAGACCATGACAATCAGGGTCATTCTGAATTGTGGCTAAATTTCAGGACACAGGAGGAAGAACTACAGTGAATAAATCCCCCTGCTGCTTAAGGGGTGAGAATCAAATCTGTCACTCAGTCACACGAATGAGAAGCCAGTGTGACCTTAGGCCTCATATCACACAAACTGGGTGTAAAATCAGTTCCCTCTTCTCCTCTCCTTAGCATGTTTTATTTGATACCTTTCCACAAGGGTTTAGACCTCTGACGCTCACATTTCTGCTCTGTGCAATGATGACACCCATCTTCACCTTGCTCTCTCTCTTCCTCAGTCCAAATTTACTTAGCTTTTGTTAGCTTCTACTGATAGCATGCAGCTGTTTACTGGGGAAACTCATAGGTGATACTCTGTAATCCATGCATCATAATTTTGGAAAATGAAAATGGTTTTCAATGGTTAACCTTTAATATATCCCACAGGACACTAAAAAAAAATGCTGTCATGTCACTAACAAAATGAGATGGCATGTTACTGTCGTTCAAAACCATACAAATAAAAATATTTTCTGTATAAGATCCTCTGGCAAAACACATCCAACTGTGTCAAAGAGAAAAGGAGGGATTTTGCTAGATACAATTTAATAAGTACTAGCGTAAAATAGTCACGACATCGCTGACATAGCAGTGGGTCATTGTCTTAACAATAACAAAATTGCAACACCCATAAATGTACTGTGCAGAAAACTATTCAAATGCAGCTACAATTACAGAGATTACTGAGTTACTCGTTTGTAAACCAGGAAGTACACAAATGCATCACGTATGAGACGGCTGGATACCACACCTGCTTCTGAGAGTATATAAACTCAGCTCTCTACAAAGTGACATTCAAACTCAGACTCTTCTCAGTTACAAGCAGTCAAGCTCACATCTCGTCTCAACATGGCCTACAGCTGCTGGTCTGGAAACTTCTCCTCCCGCTCCCTTAGGAGCTGCCTGCCCTCCTCAGGATCCTGCCGTGGCTCTTCCTACCCCAGCAACCTTGTCTACACCACTACCAGCTGCTCTCCCAGTACCTGCCAACTTGGATCCTCTGTGAACAGTGGCTGTCAGGAGACCTGCATTGAGCCCATCAGCTGCCAGAGGTCCTGTGTGGTGTCCAGCCCCTGCCAGAAGCCTTGCTACTACCCCAGGAGCTCCACACCCTGCAGTCCCTGCCAGGGGACATATGCTGGCTCTCTGGGCTTTGGATCCAGCAGCTGCAGTTCCCTGGGCTATGGATCTCGAAGCTGCTACCCAGTGGGCTGTGGGAATGGCTTCAGATCACTGAATTATGGAATCTATAGCTTTCCTACCAGATTTTACAGATCTGCTGTCTGTACTCCACTTTCATTCCCTTCTAGGGATTTCTATTCTTGTTACCAGCCATTCTATACATCTCGCTACTGTTGACAAATCTGTTGAGTGCCAATACTGAATGCAGATTCTGTAGTAAAATTTTCTTTTCATTTTATTCTTGAGAACTCTTGAAATTTTCTCGAATATCTGCTATTTTTTTCTTTATAACCCTCAATTTTGAAATTCTATCAAGCTGCAAGTCTAATGAAAAACTCAACCATAGTGTTGATAAAATTAATAACGTTTCTCTTCTCCCAAAGTTACAACATCAAATAATTTTATCTTAATAAACTCTTGTTTCTGATGCAAAACTATGTGTTTAATGTTATTATTTATGAATAATGGATTGTGGTTTGAGAAATAAAAATAATTCCCAGGGGCTCCTTTGTTTATTATATGGTCCCAACCTGAAGGATATGATTTTGGAAGTTTGTGGAACCTTTATTGGGTTGGACCTAACAGGGTGAAGTGTACATTTTGTGGGGCAAGACTTTGGGGTTTATTGCCCATCTTGCTTCTTGTTCTCTGTATTTGTCTGTACCATCAAGATGTGAACGTCAGCCTCACATGGCTGCTGCTGAGAAAAAGCTGCCTCTGCCTCAATGCCTTCACAACTATGGTGAAATGGATTCTCAAATCACCAGCCAAAATAAATCTCTCCTTCATTTGTTGGTTTTTTTGTCAGATATTTGGTTTATGCATAAGAAAATGTAACGTCTTAATTAGCATTAATGGTGATTACTCTGGAGCATGAGCTTCACAGGACTGAGCGTGTCACACTGATTTTCCTGGGTTTCTCAGTATACTTTTTGTCTTGATGCAGATATTCCTGAGGGCTTCAAGTTTGTGCAAGAAGCTTCTCACTAACTAAAGACACAGAGAACTAATAATGACTCTTACAAAAATGGTGACTACACAATGAATTTCAAAGTGTAGAATGTGTCAGAAACTTGAAGAATATAAGAAAAAAATAGGCTTACATCCTAAAGTCATGGTAAGACATGAGCGATATTAACAGAGAAAAATAATACTCTCTCTCTCTCTCTCTCTCTCTCTCTCTCTCTCTCTCTCTCTCTCTCTGTGTGTGTGTGTGTGTGTGTGTGTGTGTTAATTCTCAGTTGGTGAAGTTACCATGCAGGAGTTTTGCTTTTTAAAAATTGTTTAGTTCTCATAGCTCAATTAATATTTCAAGTGTGTTAAAATTATTTCCATTTGTGTAAGTAGAAAGACAACAATCTTAAGAATAGCTACGTTCAGCAGATGTGAAGTTGCACCTGGGTTCTTTGCCAATATGTGAATTAAATCTGAGGATTACCTCAGATCCTTTATTACTATCAAAAGTGACTCAATGACCTCTTGAAAATGAATAATCTGGTATTACATCATCTTTCTTCATCAAGGAGTTAGAAGAAATATTTTCAAAATCACAACAAATATAGAATAAAATAACTAACTTGATAATATAAGGAAGCAGTGTTCATATCAAATAATAATTGTATGTTTTACCTATTTTTGTTTTATGAGAGAGTGAAACATTCTCTGAAATTAGGGGTGGAGTGAGGAGTATTGAACAGCTGTCAAAGTGCTGATCTTAAACACAGACTAGTTCATGTCATCATGTTTACTTCCTCCCCCCTCAGGACAGCAACTAAGTGTCAGCTATGAAGGCTGTCCCAGGCAGAGCTCATTGTGTTGCATGAACTTATTATGAGGAGGTAGAAACAGATACAGAAGAGTTGAGTGGATTTTTCAAAGGGTACAACTTGGTTATTGTAGTGCTATGTTTGCAACCACATTCTTTGATACCCTGTGCATTCCCATCAACAGAGAAAGCTTCCCGGGCAGACATTGTTTCCTCCAGAGCAAACGCTTTTCTTTCTTTGTGATCTTTGCACTTCTTTCCTTCACGACTGTTTTTAGCAAATAACTATGATGCTCGGATAGTTAGTGGGAAAAAAGCTAACAATGAAGTGAGATTTGGAGTGAAAATTACCTAGAAATATCGTAAAAGTTGCTATGGAAAATAGTGAACTCAGTCTTCTGCATAACATTTTTAGGTTTTCATGATGTCTGTCATCCTTAGGTTCATAATCATTACCCAAGAGAAATTGTCAAGTTTCCTCTCTTGAAACACAGGCAGCAGCTAGGTTTGGAAAGACTCTCTTTAGTTTCCTGAGCAGGCAGAGGTTAATCTGTGACTATCCCCAGATTTCAGACTCATAAGTGGCATTCTGCATTTCAAAAGAATAGTGCATGGGCATCCATAATGTACAGTCTTTGAATTATAATTACTTTATTAGGAAGATATTAAAGGGATAGGTATTCAGTAAAAATTCCACTTTGAATTTCAAAAATGCTATCATAATGTATTCATTGTACAAAATGAGGGTTTTTATTATGAGATATTCAAACATACACATTGAGTTTAAAATCTTGCTCTCCTCATTGTCAAGTGATGTATGGAACAATACACCTTTCATGCTGCTATGCAGCACTGAACTTCAGCACCAAGCTATCTGGGTTATTATGGAGGTCCACAATTTAGGTTGGGTGAGCATATTGCATGTAGTCTGGCCCTGTGGAATGTTTGTTTGTTTGTTTGTGTTAAGTTTACATTCAGTGCATAAGATAATTACACCAGTCAGAACACAATACACTGTCTTAGTGTTTTATAACAACAGCCACAAATTAGACCAAACTAAGTGTCACCAGCAATGTAATTATCCTCCAATTCTGTAGAGCTAAACTTCCAAGCATACAGATCCTATTCTCTCTCTATTCCAGCAATTAAATACATGACAGAATGATTATGGTCTGCTAATTTGTAAGTTAATTCCACCTTCTGCAATTAACAGGAGGCCAGCCAGCAGTTCTCAGGATTACAGCTAGTCGCCTCGACTCTTCCAGCAAACTCCTAAAGCACACTCAGACACACACATACAGAGCCAAAGATTTTGAACACAGAGGCTCACAAACGAGGCATTTGCACTTCACAATGATAATCAATCCCCAAGGCTAATAACCATCTGTTAACCAACTGGTTTCCTGTGCAGATTTCCAAGAACCGCTATGACTAGTTTCCAGAAATTCTCTCAGGAGTCATTTCCAGGCATTGCTTCAACTGCTTCCGCTTGTCAAGGCTTAGCTCACCAGTGATCACTGAGGCTGCTGAATTTTTCCCCACCCCCTCACCCTAAGTTGTACTTGTACTTGTCCTTAGGTATGCCTTCAAGCTATTATTATTATTATTATTATTATTATTATTATTATTATTATTACAAAGGTTAGCATCACTACTCTGAAAACTTTCAGTGTCACCTTCTTTTACTTGAAATTGTAGTTGATGTAAAAATGACTTAAAAATATTTTATAAAAGTTATCTTCAGGCTGTGCATCTAAGGTATATATGAGGAACATAATTAATTTTCAAGTTAAACTGGAGGTTTTCCAAGATTTTCTTATTTTGTATATGTGAATATTCCCAAATCTGAGATGTTTTGAAGTCTAAAATGCATCAGATTCCAAGAAACTTCAGTAAGGTACAATCAAGATACCCACTATTCTCACATCATCATGGGATGTGTATATACAAATGTTGTTAAACATATTTTAATATATTAATTCATGGCTGTATGAAAAGAAGAATAGTATTAGAAAAGGGTGTAAACTATATCATAATCAGACAGTCAACTAGAAAAGTCATATATTAAAGTGATTTATAACAAATATCCATGGGTATAAAGATATTGATGCTTAAGGAGACACATAAAAATTATTGTCTTAAAAGTTTATATTCAGAAAAAGAAATCCCCCCAAGTAACAGTAAGAATAGATTTAAAAATAAGTAGAGTGTGTGTATGGTATGTAGTTAGGCTAGGAGAATAGCTTCTAAGAGCAACATCTTGAGATGTTTGTTACAAAACTAAAGCTACTCCATGAATTATTGAAGTAAAAGGGAAAGCATGATGACCTTTAGCTTAAAGTATTTTGGTGGCATGCTCTGTAAGTCTGCAGGGATACAGTTGATCATCATTGTCTTACTCATTAAAGCAGTAAGAAAGTATTCAGTGATTTAGGACAGTATATGCGACAGCCTTGTCTCCTAGCTTTTCAATAATAGAACATTCAATTCTTATGTGTTTACCAACAAGTGAACAGGCTTTAAAGAGTAAGGTTTGACAATGTTGAAAATTGTATGCATTTGTCTAACAAGATGCAGAACCTCACCTCAGACCTTCATTCCTTTGTGTACTCATCTCAGAGATATCTCCCCCCACAGGCAACTAGTATACACTGTTTCTTTGTGCATGAGAGGCATCTTGAAGGGATGTGTATATGGAGTGTTTATGGGCATGTACAGGTGTGTCTGGAGGACATTGTTCAATACTGGATGTCTTTTCTCTATCTCTCTCCACCTTATTTTTAAAAGAAAACAGACTCACTGTACTTGAAGATTTCTATTTCAACTAACTAGACTGGCCAGGGAGCCAGAGGGATCTGCCTGTCTCTTCCCAGAACTCTGCAATCATGCTCAATTCCTCAATCCTCCCCACTTCTGTGTGTGTGTGTGTGTGTGTGTGTGTGTGTGTGTGTGTGTGTGTGTGTGTACGTAATTTAGTCTTTATAGTGAGGCAGCAAGCAACTTACCCATGGAGCCATCCTGCTAGCTACAAATATAACAATTTTACTTATCACAGAGTATTCTGATTCTTCTAGATGTTCATAAAAAACAAATCATTTTTCTTTGTCTTCAGTTCTTTTTACTTGATGTGTTATTGAATATCTGTGTATATTTTATTTATTATTGTCTTTATTTGCTCTCACCAACTTATCATATGTTTATTCTAGTATCTATAAGGGTTACTGAATAGACTGAGGATTTCCAGGGTGATAAACCTACAATGAGGATTGACTCTTCCAGGGTTTTTGCAGACTAGACCTTTCAGATTATCTTAGAGGAAGAAATTCTATTTGATAAGTTAATCTTCAAATTGGGACTGTTTGACCACGAAAATCTGACTAAACAAGAGAATGGGTAGAGGAATATATGACAGGGCAAAGTAAAATGAACGTAGCAGAATGAGTATATTATGCTTAGAGAGAATCAGAATTCGGTTGGGTTCCCATAAAAGGATGTTCATTCAAAATTCGTGAACAGTACAGAAATCAGGAAACTGTATGGCATGAATCACAGATCCATCGCTTTACTCTGATCATAGCAAAACACAGGATTGAATATCCTGGGTTGACTTTCTGACCTTCATTGACTCTATTCTTTGTTTACTCTCTTTGAAGATAAACATTATCTCATGAGGTTAATTTTTTTTTGTTTATTTTGAGATAATGTCTCACCAGCAGCCCATGCTGGCTTTAAATTCATTCAGTAGAAGATGGGCTGGAACTCGTAAGCTTTCTGTCTCCGCTTCTCTCTGTCATCATGATGGCCATGCACTACTAAGGACAATTGAGATGTTTTTGTATGATGAGAATAGTTCATCGCAGTCTTGATATTCTTGTAATTTAATAATTATTTACCTAATTTCTATTAATGCTGATATTCGAAAAATAAAAGGCAGGCACATTTTAAAATGTTTTAATTTTTATCATTATAAACTAACGTGAATGAACACATCCTTTTGGAAAATAATAAAACATTTGCTCATATGCATTCTCTACAGAAGCATTAGATGAATGTTGTTTTGAATACTGACTGGCACTGATAAGAAATTTGACAATGTGCTTCTGAAGCATGACTAATGGAAAATATGGAAGTTCAGGGGAAGTAAAGCTGTTATCTGTAATCTGTAACGTGACATGAATCCACAAATAGAAATTGTGAAATCCCTTGAATAGAAATGACTCAAGCAGTTTCCAGGAAATCACAATCCATGAATTGTTCCCTAGAAATCACTACAGGTTGGCTGAGAACAAAAGGATTAGCCATTCCTAGAAATGCTGAGTAATAGCAAATTAAGATGTAAACCACTGGGTTTGAGATTCACAGAACTAGTAAGTATGTTTATGGTTGAGAAGACAGGAGACAGGTGGAGGCCTGGGAGATATGAGACCTATCAGAGTCTATAGTTATACATCCAGAGTAGGACTGCATCTGTCCAAATCTAAGCACAGACGCTGATTATTTATAAAGAGAAACATGTCTTCATCCTGGTGAACTGTAAACTCTGTTAAAGCTTGGGGACTAAGAGCTAAGAGGACATCTCAGTAGCGTAGAGGTTTCTGATCATATGCAAAACCCTGGATTCCATCCTCAGTACCACCAACCATAAGATAAAAATATAACATAATATATATTAAATAGATGGAACAAGACTAAGGTTAGCTGTTGCTCAAGAGATATTTGTGTGAAAATAGAATGTTATATATAATGATAAGGTGATTTAGTTGCAACTTGTATGAGTCAGTGTGGTATTTTACAGCAATGCCAATTGAGATATTATATATTTATTGTCTACAGCACTGTAATTACCAGTTGTGTGTGATGGCTTCATTATGTTTCCACATAATTACTATTGCATCTACTTCTCCAAAGGAATTTTGTTTTTATCTGACTAGAATTTTTTCGGGGGGGGGGGGGGATGGGGAAAGGGGATGGAATCTGAAATGTAAATAAAATATCCAATAAAAAATTTTTTCTAAAAAAGAATTTTTTCGGAGGCTTTGAAGCACTTTAATATTTGCGGTAAATTTAACCAGCAGTGATGATTCCAGTTTAGACAAAATCTATTCCTTAAGATTAATTCAGCCGGGGCAGTGGTGGTGTAGGCCTTTAATCCCAGCACTTGGGAGGCAGAGGCAGGCGGATTTCTGAGTTCGAGGCCAGCCTGGTCTACAGAGTGAGTTACAGGACAGCCAGGGCTACACAGAGAAACCCTGTCTCTAAAAACCAAAAAAAAAAAAAAAAAAAAAAAAAAAAAAAAAAAAAAAAAAAGATTAATTCAGTGTCTTCAGGATCTCTGTTTTAATCTTTGACTGCAGATTATAGAACCACATACAGGGATAATTTAGGCCTTTTTATAATCCATGAGAATTAAGAGAAAAATAAATTTCAGGTTACAGGGAGGAACTTGGTGCTGCTGTTTCAGTTTCTCTTGTCAGAAGTTGAATAGAAGGTTTTGCATTTTCAATGAAACTCTAGAGACTGTTATTGTGGTTGTTTGGGGTGGTGGGGATGCTGATTGGGAGGGGAGTAAGGAAGAGACTGGGGGGAAGAGATGAGCCAGATGGCATAAGCAAAGCCATGTCAAAATGGAACTTAGGAACCAGCAGGTCTGCTCTTAGCTTTCTTCATGTCTAAGCATGGAAGCTTCTCAGTCTCAAGGGCCTCGTGTATGATGCAAGGTTTACTTTGTGATCTGTAAGTCATTCATGTCTGTCATATCTAGAACAATAATCCCTGCATATTTGTAATATGAACATCTTTTTTCCTTTGGTACTCTTTTCTTTTATTTATGATATTATAGTATAATGACATTACATCTCCATATCCTTCCCTCCCTCCAAACTTTCCCGTATGCGCTGTCTTTGCCCCCTTTCAAATTCATATCTTATTTCATTAATTGCTGCTACACACATATATGTATACACATTCACATATATATATACCTAAATTTAATCTTGGTCTGTATAAGTTACATATATGTAAGTTTTCAACAATTGCTGTTCGTAATGGATGACCAATTGGTGTTCAGGGCTTATGTATATTACACTGGGCTGTTAGGCTTGATCTTGCCTTTTGGTGCATGGGTGATTTTTGATCAATTACTGAAGATAATTTGAGACTTGTAGACTATGTAACTACAGCGGAGTACACTTGTGATTTAGTAAATTAGGGTAAGGTTAATCACAGTCATATTCTCAAGGGTGATGCAGTTCAAGTCTGTTTCAATTCCTATGAAACACAGCCTGTATTCACTCACTCTTGTTTTCTAGAAAAACTTTTAAGTTTCATTTTTGTTGAAATAAGCATTTGTGACTCTTGTGCATGTTTTTAGGTGACTGGAGAGACTAGAATTAACTTATCATTAACTTTCAACCAAAATTCTTATATAACGCATTTCCTGGCTTCCTTCTTACATATCATAAAAATAATTCACAGATAAATTGCTCAGTGGGCTTTAAGAACTTATGAATTTTTGTCAGCCAGTATCAAATTGACTAAGTAAATAAAGCTTAAGGGGAATAATATATTTTTTTCCTGAAAATACACTACCATGACCTGAATTTTTATTCAATCTTTCAAAATGAAAAGCAGAATTTTTGTTTAATTTGATCAGTTCTTTCTGTAATCTGAGTTTTAAAGCCTCATTGGACTGAGTGCAGAATCCCAGATGGAGAAGTTGGAGAAGGGACTGAAGGATCTGAGGGGTCTGAAGCCACATGGCAGGAGTAACTGTGTCAACCGGCCAACTCCCCCAGAGCTCCTGGGGACTGGACCACCAACCAAAGAGTACACATGGAGGGACCCATGGCTCCGACTCTGTATGTGGCAGAAGATGGCCTTGTTGAACATCAGTGGGAGAGGAGGCCCTTGGTCTTGTGGGGGTTTGATGCTCCAGTGTAGGGGAATGCCAGGGTGGGAAGTTGGGAGTGGGTGGGAAGGAGAGCACCCTCATAGAGGGAAGGGTAAGGGTGATGGGATAGGGGGCTCTCGGAGGGGAGATTTGGAAAGGGGATAACATTTGAAATGTAAATAAAAAAATCCAATAAAACAAACAAACAAAAAAAAAAAAAGAAAAAAGAAAAAGCCTCTGGATCTATAGCCCAGTGAGTAGCAGCTTCTAGGTCTAAGGCCAGGCAGTGCAACTAACATTCCCCAAAGACCAGAAGTCTTTTATAAGTAATCTGGTAGAGACTACAAGGCACCAAGATCCCTGGTAATAAGAAGGATGTCTGGCAGTGGCTACATAGCACATAGGGTGTCTCCCTCTAGTCATTATAGGACAGGAGCCCAGCTGGAAGATATCAAGATATCGCTGTTAGTCCTGTACGTTAGGTTTCTAGAGAAGAAAGACCCACAGGCAGAGGAGTCTCAGGAAGATTCAGGCTTTGCAGATAGCCCCAAAGGACTGCAAGAACACAGCCTCAGAGCACTTGTTTGGGAACATTTTGACAGAGGGTGTGAGTATTCCTGAGCTATACTTTAGAAAACCATCAGTTTCACTGTAGCATTTATATCTCCATGAATTTTGTTTTTATGTAACCTTGACCATAGGTGTTGAAATCTACAAGGTAATCATCCCTCCATTTTGCCTCTCCTATTTGTATACTAGTAAATCTACAGATACTTTTTTGTGATCTCAGCTTTTTATTACACATAGTATTTATGGGTGCATAATGCTTTCATTATTATGCAAACAAATTAACTATCCTGTACAAGAAATATCATGTCTATTTGCATTAATCAAGTTGTCAACCTGACCAGAAATGTCCCTCCTCTTTTTGCGGTTTTGGCAGCCATGTTTATCTGGCTCCTGCTTTCTGGGTCAGGCCTTTCTTTAAGAATACATTGAAATGACATACCTTTTTTTTTTTTTTCATGTTATAGGAACTGTTTTTCTATTGCTTAAAAGGGTTTGTGGAGTTGAAGACATGGCTCAGAAGTTAAGAAAACTGGGTGCTTTTTATAGAGGACACAAGCTCAATTCCCAGCACCCACATAATTGGCTCAAGCTATCTGTAACTCCAGTCCCAGAGATCTAACACCCTCTGCTGGCACCAGACATGGATGTAGTATACAAACATATATGCACAAAATTCACTCATATATGATAAAAACACAAATAAATCATTTTAAAAGCTTTGTAAAGATTAACCGACTCATTCTGTAAAAATATTTCCAAGTATTAAAAAATCTATACATAGGGGCTCTTGTATGATGTAGGAATTTCAGCAATGTCATGAACTGAATGAAACAAACAAGCATGGAACAGAGGGGGTCCTGTACTGCTGGCGTTTAGAAGCAGGGCACTAGATGAGTACTCTCTGAGTACTCACAGAGAGTGATTTGAGCTCAAGAAGAGTCCAAAGAACATTGCTCTATTGAGGGGATGCTAAGGTAAAGAAACAGTAGGGATGAGTATGTAATTGTAAGACATTCTGGAACAGGTAAAGCAATGACTATATGACATTAAAATTAAAAATTTTGAAAAATGAAAATTATATCGCTAATCCTGAAAATTCCAAAAGAGAGCATAATAAAATTGTAACCCACTAAATTCATGTAGAAGGAATAGTGAAGTAAAGCCATAACAACCAACTCATAAGTGTGTGCCCATTTATAGCAATGTATGCATATATAATATATGTATCATATATGTGGAACTTACAGCATAGTGTTTATATCATGACACAGAGAAAAATCATGGAAATTCACAGTGTGTTTTCTGAGTTTTGCCTTGTGGTGAGTACACAGTCTCTAGACATTGCCAATGAGAAAATCATCTCAAGAAGTGGGTCTATACCCTTGACTGTGTACCACAATGATAAGCTAAAATAAACCTTTTATTATTACTTACTCAGTGTCTGTGGCATCATGCTATTAGGAACAAAATATGAACTGTCATTGTCACTGTGAACGGAAGAGGGTTGTTTCTGACATCCAGTAACCGGTGATTACAGATGAGAATAGTGGCACCTTTCTTTTCTTTCTCTATAATCTCCCATAACAAAGAATTTTCTGACTATCTCGTTTGAAGTGGCAGCATTGCTGCTTTGAAGAAAGCCTGCTTTACATATCTTATACTTGATTTTCACGACAGATTTTCTTTCCCAGTACCTAATTCTTAGTATAATTTCTGGTGGGCTTTTTTTTTTGTGCTACCATTTTAAAATTCCTTTTAAAAATTAGTGTTTGGAAATATGTTTTATATCCTAAAAAATTCCGGTTTTATTCCTGAAAGTCTTAAGTGTGCTAACCAGAGCACTTTAACTCTGAGTGTCCATCTGCCAGTCTCCACATCATATATCCTTTTATCTGAAAAGCCTAGAGAAAAAAATCAATAAATTCTGCTAAAAAAAGAGAAATCAATAAATTATGGGTTAGGAAAAATTTGCTTGTTAGGTAACTTAATTCTGGTATAAGGTGAAGTATAGCTGACTGGTAGATTACTGTGAATCATAAATGGGGTGTGTGTGTGCATGCTCTCTCTCTCTCTCTCTCTCTCTCTCTCTCTCTCTCTTTCTCTCTCTGTGTGTGTGTGTATGTGTAATATCTATGTGTCTCTTTCTGTGTGTATATCTGTGTGTGTATCCATATATACATGTGTGTGAGAGAGAGATTTTAGCATAAATTCATATAAACACATGTTGAACAAGTTTATGCATTCATCAGCTAATACTAACCACAGGCTTGCAGGAACATAACCATCATTGTGTCTTTGAAGAAATGATCAGGCATTGTCTATTTGACAGTTCATAGTATCTTTGTAGAATACAATTGACACTAAAAGAAGCCGACTCTATCTTCTTGGCTCATTTTTTTAGCTCTACTAACTCTATGATATGCTCTGTCTTCCTTTTGATGTTGACCATTGAAGGCATCCTTTGTATCAGGAAATTTTAGATACAGACTTTAGAGTTGGCATACTTTAAGCGTTTAATTCTCTTTAAAATAAGCAGAAATGTGAAAAAATATACCACATGTCTATTTGCTATCCTCAAAAATAAATAAATAGGGCTGGAGAGGTGGCTCAGAGGTTAAGAGCCTCTGTTGCTTTTCCAGAGGCACTGGGTTCAATTCCCAGCAACCATGTATAATGGGATCCTATGTCATCTTCTGGTGTGCAAGTGTAGAGATAGGCAGACCTCTCTGTATGCATAATAAATAAATTAATCTTTAGAAAAATAAGTAAGTAAATAAATAGAGTGCCACTCTTCAATGATGCTGTGATTTTACTGCCTAAGATCCCAGTCATCTGAGTTTAGTATGACCTCTTGAATTACGCTCTGCACCCCAGGAACATTACACAAAGAGTAACATGGTAGCTCCGCAATCAAATTTATCACCTGCCTTGATTAGAGCTCCTGTTGCTGTGATTGAAAAAAAAAATCAAATCCAAAAGCACTTTGGATCTAAGGTTTACCTAATCTTAGAGCTAGGCGTCCATTTTCAAGGAAGGTCGGTGCAGCTACTGAAGCAGAGGCCCGGAAGGAAAACTGCGTCCTGGTGTTCTCTTATAGCTTGATCAGCCTGCTTTCTGACAGCATCCAAGACCACCATTTCCAGTTAGAGGCACCATGAACAGTGAGCTGTAACCCTGCACATTAAATATCAATCAAAAAAATTTACATAGGCTTGTCCACAAGATTGTCTTGTGGGCCATTTTTCTCAATTGAAGTTACTTCTTCCACAATGGGTCTAACGTGTATCAAGTTGACATAAATACCTGGCAGGATCATGCTGTATCCCTGATGTTTTATTTTCCCTTCCACAGTAGGCATTCCAGTAGGCATTGTGATGAAATGTGAAGATTTTATTTTGTGTGCACTCTGAAGTAGCTATCTAACTCTCTTTTCCTGATTTCCTCATGTAAATATTCTAATGGACTCTCTCTCTCATTTCCTGAAAGAGCTTGTCCGATCAATTTCCACTTTATAGGAATCTAGAAGTATCATCAACTGGAATCTCAATTTTGGTTATATCAAGTTTGTAACATAGTGTTGAATAAAAAGCTCCAATGACAGAAAACCCATTTTCCTTTTTGCATTATTTAAAGACAGCTACATTAAGCCCAAATTGTGTTTAAACCAAGCTGGGATGCTTTATAGTCTCTTTCAGTTTGTTAGTCAAGACTTCTAAGGTTGCTTACATAACATGTTCTAAAGCAAGGACTGCCATGGGGTCTAGGTTTCTGCTCTTACAATCTTATTTCTTGTTCTGCCGTGATCCTTTATTACAAACTGTGTAACCATGCAAATTTATGACAAGTGGATTGAAAATATCAATCATGAGAAACAGTTGTAAAAAAATGTATAGCTATATAGTGTACCTTGTTCAAGTTTGGCTTATTTATAAGGTTCAATTAGTATCTCAGATTTGCCTTTCCAAACATGTATTAATTTTCCTCTGCAGGTTATCATATATTCATTCTGTATCTCAATTAATGTAATATCATTCTCCTCTGAGACTTGTCATAAATGATAACGAGAATCCTTCTGGTCTGGGCAGGAGCACTGAGCAGATCCCGGGCTGCAGTTCTGCCCCCAGTCTTACAGAACCCAGAGGAAGCAGGCCTCCCAGGAGCTCTAACCCGGGCAGTATCTTAGGTAAGCAGACCTCAAAACCCGCCCCAAACGGAGTAACTGGGACCCACTAGGACCCAGGAAGTCACTCCTGGCCCGGAGCACTGGTTTCTTCCTGTCTGCACCTGAGTACTGAGCAAACTATAGGCCCCAGCTCTAACCCCAGTAGTAAGACCCACCCCACACAGTTCTGATACAACCAAGATAATAGGAAAGACAGGTTCCAGTCAGGGACAGGGAAGGTAGCACTAAGGAGATCTAGATGGCAAAAGGCAAGCGCAAGAACATAAGCATCAGCAACTCAGGGTACTTGGCATCACTAGAACTAGTTCTCCCACACAAAAAAGTCCTGAATTTCCCATACGACTAGGAAAGCAAGATTCAGATTTAAAATCACTTCTCATGATGATGATAGAGGACTTTAAGAAGGACATAAATAACATTCTCAAAGAATTTGAGGAGAACACAGGTAAACAGGTAGAAGCCCTTAAAGAGGAAACACAAAAATCCCTTAAAGACTTACAAGAGAACACAACCAAACAGGTGAAGGAATTGAACAAAACCATCCAGGACATAAAAATGGAAGTAGAAACAATAAAGAAATCACAAAGGAGATAGAACACCTAGGAAAGAGATCAGGAGTCATAGACACAAGCATCACCAACATAATACAAGAGATAGAAGAGAGAATTTCAGGTGCAGAAAATACCATAAAAAAATTGACACAACTGTCATAGAAAACACAAATTGCAAAAAGTTCTTAACACAAAACATCCAGGAAATCCAGGACACAATGAGAAGACCAAACCTAAGAATAATAGGTATAGATGAGAGTGAAGATTCCCAACTTAAAGGGCCAATAAATATCTTCAACAAAATAGAAGAAAACTTCCCTAACCTAAAGAATGATATGCCCATAAACATACAAGAAGCCTATAGAACGCCAAATAGACTAGACCAGAACAGTAATACCTCCTGCCACATAATAATCAAAACACCAAGTGCACAAAACCAAGAAAGAATTTTAAATGCAGTAAGGGAAAAAGACCAAGTAGCATATAACGGCAGACCTATCAGAATTACACCAGACTTCTCACCAGATATTATAAAAGCTAGGAGATGCTGAACAGATGTCATACAGATCCTAAGAGAACACAATTGCCAGCCCAGGATACTATACCCAGCATAACTCTCAATTACCATAGATGGAGAAACCAAGATATTCCATGACAAAACCAAATTTACACAATATCTTTCCACAAACCCAGCATTACAAAGGATAATAGCAAGAAAGCTCCAATACAAGGAGGGAAATTATACCCTAGAAAGAGTAAGTAAGTAATCCTCTTCCAATAAATCCAAAAGAAGATAGCCACACAAAGAAAATTCTACCTCTAATAAAAATAACAGAAAGCAACAATCACTGTTCCTTAATATCTCTCAACATCAATGGACTCAATTCCCCAATTAAAAGGCATAGGCTAATGGTCTGGATACATAAAAGGGACCCAGCACTTTACTGCATACAGGAAACCTACCTCAGTGACAAAGACAGACTCTACCTTAGAGTAAAAGGCTGGAAAACAATTTTTTAAGCAAATGGTCTGAAGAAACAAGCTAAAGTAGCCATTTTAAAATATCTAGCCTGAGAACACAAAGGGAGGGATTCATGGCTCCACCTGTATAGGTAGTTGAGGGTGGCCTTGACAGGAATCAGTGGAAGTGGACAGCCTTGGTGCCTGAAAGTTTGGATTCCCTAGTGCTGGGGAATTGCAAGAGCAGGGAGGTGGGAATGAGAGGATGGTGGGAGCACACCCTCATAGTATTTGGAGGAGGGAGGATGGGGTAAGGGGTTAGGCATCAGTGGAAGTGGTGGGCCTAGGTGCCTGAAAGTTTGGATTCCCTGATATCGGGAAATTTGAGAGCAGGAAGGCAAAAATGGGAGGATGGTGGGAGCACACCCTCAGAGAAACTCCCAGAATTATATGCATTAGATATGACTGAGGCAGGCTGCCAGAAGACTAGATCCCAGAATTCAAACAAACAATTATCTTGATACAAAAATTTGTTTTGAGACTTTTTATATTGCAGAATACATAGCCTTGGTGTATCTACTCATCAGGCAAGCTGAACAGACCTGCTCAGACCTCTGATGTCCTGGAATTCCAGCTGGATGCAGTGAAGACACAATGTCAGAGGCTTATCAATTTACTCTTCCCCCAAACCCTCTTCTAATATCTCAACACCCATAATCAGCTTGAAGAAGTTAATGAAGAGTCGGCACCCCTATTTCCTGGGCTTGGGGACTGAGGTGGTTAATATTGGACTGTCTTTCTAGGGAAAAGTAGTGGTTTTGGTGGAACAGGGAGGGTTAGCTAAGATTTATTGCATAGCCATAAGCGATTGGTAGAAATATGTATAATTGTTATTAAGATGAAGTTACAATTTATTAAATGGTACAAAATTTATTTTGATTTCAAATTTAAGGTTTTCATTGGTATGAGCTTCTTATTAATATAAAAGTGAGATGAATATTGTTACTATCATAGGCATTGCGCCTGCATAACACATTTAGGAATACAAGGCTTAGACCCAGTCCTTCTTTAACTTTTTTAACTTATTTGAGATGGTTCTCCTGTGATTTAAGGGCCTATAGCAAATTCGTGGCTTTGAGTTTATTGTTAAGGTATTTTCTATATTTTCTTTAGAAATAGCTGAGAGGAGTTAACAGACAACAGTCCAGATTGCCTTACATAAATAGTTGGTTTTCAAAACATCAAAAATCCACAGAATTGACGTTACAAACATTTCTGTATTAATGTTCATTTTGATTAGAGACCTGTCTGCTCCTGACAGCTTCCTGTCTTAGATTCTAAGAAGAAATTGAGCATCTTTGGAGTTATTCCAATTGTGGTGAGTCAGACACTAGGCAAGAATTGCCTCTTTCCATCTACAGACAAATTACTGTCCAGAAAAGGACATGCTTGCAGAATAGTCAACTGATTATATCTGCCTAGACAGAGTAATCAGCCCTTAATAATTCTGCATCACTAGGTCTGTCAGATGATCCTGGGCCAGAAGATCAGATGCTCCAACATTTTGTAGTTTAGGGACTGTCCAGGTGTTCAGGGGTCTCTATAAATTGGCTAAGTTTTAGAAGCTATGCTTTGTACTTGTCATAATTTTAGTTAACTCAGTAACTCTGGATTTCTGACAGGGTTGAAGACCTATAGTCTCATAGCCAATCCTTGCTATTTACATTGAGAGAAAAGATTTGACAGGATGGTTTTCAGCTGACATTCATCCAAAGCCAAGAATAAGCCAGGTTCAGAACTAAGTCTTTTAGTTAGGGGAAATGACAGAGGTTTTGGTTAGTCAACAAAACGATGGACTGAGTATTAGGTCTATCTTCTACCTTACTGACATAAATTGGTATAGTAATGCTCTAATGTATTTTAAGAGAAAAGTTTTATTTTAACAGGAAGGGTGATCAATATAGGAGGAGCTAAGGTGGGAGGAGTAAGGAGAGGAGGAGGAGATTGAGAGGAGGAGCTAGGTGACAAGTGGGGAGGACATGGAGGCAGATTTTCAAATGTCTCCGCCAGTCAATGATAGTTGATATATCTAGGTTGGTTACTGGGTTACACTTCTGATTGATTTTGAGCACTACCAAACTTTTAAAGCCTTTGGTTAACATTTAAAAAATTATATAAAAGCAAAAAGGAGAAGGGGGCATGAGATAGGGGTTTTCTAGGGAGAGGAAATGGGAAAGGTGATGGCATCTGAAATGTAAATAAAATATTCAATAAAAAAATAATAAAAATAGAAATGATAAGCATAGGATTTGGCACCCATAATGTATTTAATATGTTAAGGTGTATTACACTACTCTATTAGGGGAAAAATCTTATTTATAAGTTATTATTCACATTAAAATTCTTTCCTAAATTTGTTCCCAACAAAGCAGAAGTATATGTAGGGGAAAAGCATGTTTAGTTAAAAACAACCAGGCAGTGGTGGTACAAGGCTTTAATCCAAGCACAAGGGAGGCAGACATATGCAGATCTCTGAGTCTCGGGCAGCCTAGTCTACATAAATGACTTCCAGGATAGGCAGAACTACATAAAGAAACATTGACTCAAAACACAAGCAAACAAAAAAAAAAAAAAAAAGGAAAAGGAGGAGAAGAGGAAGAGGAGGAAGAAATATTCTAGATTTTCTAACATAATTTATCAAGTATTATACAAGATTTTTATTAGCTATGTGGCTACATAGTTTACATTATAATAAACTACACAGTTGACACAAACATGCATGCTTACATTAAATAGCCATAACTCTAAATATGATTTGTATGACATTTAGAGTTTTATAAAATGTGTGAGAATATTTGCACAAATTAAAAACTGAATTGAGAATGGCCAAATAGGAAAAAAATAAAAATAAAGCAAAGGAATATAAGCAGGTAAGTTCTGCGAGCTGCAGTGTACCCGAGTCACAGCTCTAGGCTGGCTTATTATTTGGGTCTATGCTATGTACATTTCACTTTAATTCTGTTAATTTGTTGTTCACAAAGATTTTTAGTTTGTCAACTTTTATTTCAAAAAATTTAAATTCTTCTTATTCATTCTTATCCCACAGAGTTTCCTGTAAATCCCCTTCTCTTGTATTCTTTGATTGTAGTTTCTGCCAGAGGCTGGGACCTGCTGTGAACCACTGATAGACCTTGAGTTTTCTTTATTTTTTGTGTGAAGTAAGTGCAGTTTTTAACATTTCTTTGTTATAATTCCTGTAGAGGTTTACAAATTAATGAAGAGAGAAATTATTTGAGTTTTTGATTTTTATCTGTATACAAAGGTAGTATCTTCTTGTAACTAACTGTAAACCCAATTAATACACTACCAATTTTATTACTTCATTGTTTCTATATGAAATATATGAATCACAACATAAAATTCTAAAACAGCATTTACAAACCAACTTTGAAATAGCAAACCAGAAATATAAAGTTTGATTCAAAATACCCATCTTTCCAGCCATATTTTGTTTAAGTTTTAGATCCAAGAACGTGAAAACTTATGTTCCATTATCTTAATTCATTTTTACAAAGGATAATTTACTTGCTCCTTACACATATATAAAAGATAACTATATGTAAGATATTTATATTAATGAGTATTTTTCTCCTTTGGCCACTCAACACTAAATGCAAGAAAGCTTTTTAATTATACCAAACTGTTCATAGGACCTAATTTTTCGAATTTGTATTCCTAGTTTCATGTTTTCCTCGAAAAACATAAATGTTCCATATGAAAGGAGTATACTATATACATTTCTTGACATGATTCACATAAAGTCTGTTTTGTAATGTAACCAAGTGGCAGAAAGCTGAAGTTTTAAAGAGGAAAAATATTGGAAGCCTAAGATAAATATACATCTCTCAGATTTAAAAACATTTCTCTAAGAGGTATGGCAAAATTAAACATAGCTCTCTAGAACAAGATAAAATAAAGAAAAAAATCCTTCCCCAAATAAAACTAAGAAGGTAACAGCACATATTGAAGCCAGAACATTTGATTTTATTAGCTAGTATTTATATGTTTTTCAGCTATTTGTAAATAATATGCATAAATATGAATTATATTAATCTCTTAAAGTTAATTTTAAATGTATGAGTATAATTTTCACTGAATAATCCAAGAATTAACTTCATTTTACTAATTCCATTAGTTTACCAAACATCATCATTAACTTCTATGCCTTTTCCATTTTACTTATTTTTTTGTTTGTTTATTCATTTTGCCATTAGTTTGTGACTAAGTTAAAAGAAAATAAAAACTGATTGGTAAAGCCCAAAGAAGAGTAGTTTTCGAAAAACATTTGGTTAGAAGTTAGACCTCTAGACATTAAGGGTTACATAGAAGATCTTGCCTGTTCACAGGATAATTAATAGAGCCTGGATTCATGGATTGCTCTCTGAAACTTTGATAGTCTCTAGAGGAATATAGTACTGGACAGAAGAGGGTGGAGTATAGATTACAGTGAAGAACATACATGCTCCATAACTTATGAATCTGAAGCTACTCAAACCTCAGGCCAGTGAGTACTCCCCTCCAGATCCATTGTTTAGGAGCTACAGCTGCTAAATCCAAAGCTCTTGAGATCTTCTATAAATCAATTGTCTGAGCATAAAAGTCTTTGAATAAGAGTAAAATGTCTGGCAAGGGCTGGATAGCATACATAGCCTATGGCGGCTGGTGGGTCTACCTCATGTCTCCTGACAGCCACTGTATACAGAGGACCCTAGCTGGCAGATGCTAGGAAAGTTATAATGATCCACCAGGGACAATTATCAACAACTATGGTTACTAAGCCAAATAAGAGGTTTGAGTCCTTTTCATTGATATCCATATCAAGAGCAGGCTTGAGCCTCTGAAAAGTGTCTTGGAGCCAAGTTCAGGGATAAAGAGTCTTCAGGGGCAAAAACCACAAAGATACATCAAAGATAGATGAGGGCCAGAGTAGCCTTCAAACATTTGTTTCTTCCAAAGCATAGTAGTGAGTTTAAACATACTTACCATATATTTTTGTTAGTACATCTGGACCATGGTCTAGGCCATGCAAATCCCAAATGTGTTGCCAATGCAGATGTGACTGTAGGCATAAATATTTTGCAACTTACTTTTAATAAGGGTTCAACATCTTCTCTAGCTCACCACACAGCAGACACAGTAGAAGAGAAAAGTTATTAGGATATTGGGCAAGTGGGCCTGTTGAGATGTAGCAGGATATTTATTTTGCTACATTGTATTCGCAGTGGAACTCAGTGATTAGGCAGTAGAAGAGGAGGTGGAGCTGGGAGAAGAAGAGAGGAAGGGGAGGGGAGAAAGAGAGAAAAGAGGAGGCTATGACCGTGGAGAACCACTGATGGGTATAGAAAGCTGTACTGGGTAGCAACTTCTATCAAAAGGTTAGATATTGGGTAACAACTCTTAAGTGTGTGGTCATCTTGTTAACTGAGCATTTCTAAATATATAAATCCTTTAGATAGTCATTAAGCTTTAAGAGTCTTCATTCTACCGGGTACTGCGAGGATGGCAGATATTGTTTGGGGTTCAGCCGAGCTTTGTAGACGCAGTGTGTTGGATTGGCAGAGCCATCCTCCATGCTGGCATCTCATGAGTGCCAGGGCCTGCGCATCTAGCTAGCCAAAGCCCCTGTCAGAGCCGAGGAGCATGGGGAACATGGCGGCTGTCTGGGAATAAACCAGACTGGGCGCCGTTTTCTAAATATCTCTCCCTACATGAGCTCAATCTTCTTTGACAGTAGTTCAGTCCTGTAGCAAATGCAAAATACAACTCAGCATCTGCAGACCAGTCTTCTAGGCGGGCAGACCCTAGGCACAAACCAGCAGCTGTAGTTCAATCCTGAAAGAATCACAAGGCATGCCAACAGCCTCGAGGCCATGGAAGCAGCAAACTGCCACAGGAATCTTACAAGCAATCCTCTGCTGAGTTTTTCTCCATGTTGGTGTTATCACAAGTTAAGCTCAGCGATGCCGTGTAAGGTGAATCAATGCATCTATGTGGTTAGGGAAGAAGAGCTAGGCAGAGCACACCAAACCAATGCTCAGTGCTCCTCTCCCACTGTCTGTGGGGCCATATTTATACTCCTTCATCAAGCATTCTTTCACGTGTTTGCTATATCCAAACATCTTTTCACCTGTGTCTGCCTCAGGAAAACATTGTTTTATGTGTCTGCTTTAGCAAAACATCCTTTCACCTGTGTGCCCCAGAAAAAAACAACATTTGACATGACTAATTTTTCAATGAAACTAGATGTTTGCACTTCATGTGACTGTTCAGGGGAGGGAGGTAAAGGGCTGAGAACTTTATAAGCAAAGGCAAAATGGAATCAGAACAAAATGGCATTGTCTTAGTTATTTCTGAGCAGCTGGTCGTATTGTAGACCGGGTTGCTGGGGCAGAAAATGCTGTGGAGGAACCTGAAGAGGTCAGGCAGTATCTACAAGAAGGGAATGAAAAGTCTACAATTAGCAGTTGTATGTCATATTGAGAACAGGTATGAGCTCAGCTGGATATAACTAAGATTTTGAGTTTAATGGCATTTTTTTGGAACAGGACTTATTTATGGTCCTAGCCATAGGTGTGGCCTTTTACATTATTTAGAGTTTCTTTTCTTCTTTCTTTCTTTCATTCATTCTTTCTAGAAAACAACTTAGTATTTAGTTAAAATTTATTCTAAGTCAGTATTCCCCTGCTTCCACATCCCAGTGCTGGGTTGGATATGGAAATCTTTTGGTGCCAACTCTAGGAATTTGGTAGGAATTTGACATTGGGCTAGGACAAGAAGGTAGGCTTTGGATAAATACAGCTGAGGAATGTGTTCTTTGTATCTTGATGGCTCTTGTTAAGACATTGAATACTGTACTCATGGGCCCTTTGTTTATGTTTTGTCTGTTCCTTAATTACTCTGTTTATGCCTTAGGACTGATCATATTCTTTGTATGTACCTAGAATAAGAGCAGACAAGAAAAATAAATAAACCCACTTCAGCTTCAGCACTGGCTGGAGTCATGTTATAGTGTTGTCTAATTGTCTTTTCCTTTTAAATCCTTAATCCCTTCCTTGAGACCCTGTTGACTGACTGTGCTGGCTTGGTCAGTTGGAGGTATATGCCATCATATCTGACAGGCAATTTTTTATTTCTAAATATGTCACTCAATACATTTTCTGAAATAGCAGATAAATTACACTCTCATTTTATTTTTATAGGCTAATTCAATGTATTGTTTTAGCTGCTTCTATATCAGAACTGTTGATAACTCTGTGCCTTTAATGCCACCCTGTCATGAAAAGGAATGTCCCTATAGCGTTTCGGTGAAGCCTTGCTGGGTATTTATTTATATTATGACCAGTGATTGTTTATGCCCACAGTGAAGACTGGAATAATGTCATCATGTTTGTTTGAGTTGAATAAAAATTCTCTATTTGCCACCAATAATTTTCCATGTCTAAAATACTTTCTTGAATCTAGTATAATGTAAAAACATAAGGTAAATTGAACTACATGGTGGGTCACACTATAAATGAGAAAGACTGTTTAAAGGCAAAATGACTAAAGACCTCTGACTTGAAACAAGGTATTCGCTTACCAGTTTGAATATGAAAGATGAAACTTAAAAGACTCAGTTGAATTGAAAAAGGACATATAGTGATTGGTGGACTTTTTCCATTTCTAGATGACTATAAACACTGGTTTAATATTTATATAACATCATAATTATTTTTTACCTTTGCTTTTTTGTTGTTTCTGTTTTCTTACAGAGGGTCTCACTCTACCTAAAAATTTCCTGAAGCTCACTTTACAGCCAGGCTGGTCTTAAATTCACGGCATTTTTCTTGCCTCAGATTCATAAGTTTGGAGAATGGGAGTATATACACAAATTTCTTAATTTTTGGATTGTACTTTTGTTTTGTTTTGTTTTGGTTTGGTTTTTTGAGTCTTGATCCAGGGTAGACATTGCTGTCATTTTACCATCCTTCTTACTAATATTTTAATATGTAAATTATAAAAGATATCCCTAGCATGCTTCTAGGACTTGTATTTCTCCAGTACTGTTGTGGTAGATTGAGTGAAAACAACCACCCCTCATACTTGCATGCTTAGTCTCCAGTTGAAATGTTTGAATGGATGAGGAGGTGTGGCCTTCTTAGAAGAGGAAGAGCTTGCTTGGTATAAGCTTTGAGGTTTCAAAAGCCAACTCTATGCCTTGTGTCTCTCCCTCTCCTTCTCCTTCTTTTCTCTTTCTGCATGCTGTCTGTGGATCTGGATGTAAAGGTGTCAGCTACTTCTCCATCACATGCCTGCCTACCTGGATGACAGGCTACCTGCTATAAGGATAATGAACTAACTCTCTGAAACTGTAATCAAGCCCCCAAAGTTGTGTTTTATAAAAAGATAGATAGAGAGAATATGTTTGGTGGATGTGCAGTCAGGTGTGGGGGAAGGGGGTGCCTCTTGGTATCCATGCTGAGGCATTCCTTCCCCACCCCCCCGAGAGACCAGCCACACATGACTGATGGTATCGTATAGGACTGAGTTTATGCAGGTCATGGGGAGGGGAGTTGAGAGGGTAGCAGAGAGAGAGAGAGAGAGAGAGAGAGAGAGAGAGAGAGAGAGGGGTAGAGGCCAGCCATGAACATCTGGAGAGGGGAACAGGGAGAGAAGGAGAGCAGGTCAAGAGGACAGAGTGAGAGCAAGAAGACAAGAGAGAGAGTAGGGGGCAAGCAGCCCCTTTTATAGTGAGTCAGGCACACCTGGCTGTTGCCAGGTAACTGTGGGGTAGAGCCTAAACAAAATGCTAACACCCAATTAAATGCTTATTTATAAGATTGCTTTGGTCATAGTGTCTCCTCAGCACTAGAACAGTGACTAATGCAGCTATATAGAATAAAGGAAGGACATTTATAGGAATTTTCATAAATCATCTGTTTTATCAGTTAGAGGGACCTTATATAAAACTGTCTACAAATCTGTTTCAGAAATTTCTTGGCATATAAATCAGACATGCTTACCATGAAAACTGTTTTTACTTAAATACACATCACTCACCTCTAATGATACAAATGGCATTATCTTCAGCTTTATTTAGGTGATAATTTAAATAAAATCCAAAGAGGATACTCTGTTTAGTTTTACAATTTAACAATATGCTGTGTATTAAGTTTGTTTACCACTCCATGCAATGAATCATTAAAAGATGTTTCAGTTTATCAAAGTGTAGGCTGCCTTCCATTTCTGCATGTTCTTCCTCACTTTACAGTCTGGTCACCTTCTGGTTCTCTGATTCTATATGATCATCATTTTCAGATGCCACATGGAAGTGAATGTACTCTTTGTCTTTCTAAGTCTCGTCATTTTATTTACTATCATACAGTCTAATTCCATTCTGTTGGCTCCAAATGATGGAAATGACTTCTTTGTATGCTTTTAAATCAAATTTATTTTAACTGCTACATGAAATCATAATATTACACATGTTAATGCTACCATGTTTTTTTTAAACGTATGCTTTGCATAACATTCAGATGAAAACGTCTCTAATCTCAAATATTTATCACTTCTTTCTGCTTAAAACACTCAAAGCCTTCCTTCTGGTCTTTAAACCATAGGATACAAACATGTTACATATAGTTGCACAAGAATTTTTTAATTGTTTTTTTTTTTTTTTTAATTTCATACTAGAATAGTATATTGGAGTCGATACCACTGGATCCTTCCCCCATCCCAACTCCTCCTGTGTCCTACCAGGATACCCCAATTCATAACTTTTATTTTTTAATTATTAATTTTATAAGACATACATGTATGTATTTATAAATACAACCTGCAGAGTCCATTTAGTATTGCTTCTATGTATGTGTGTATAAGGTCAGCTACTTGGGACTGAATAACCTATCAAGGTCCTTAACCCTGAAAAAAAAATGGCTTAGCAGCTGTGAATTACCTGTAGTTATTCAGGACATCAACTTGATGTCGGACTTCATGAGATTTTCCTCATCTATGATGTCAAGTGACAATGTCTTTGTGAAAGTTTTCTTTAAAGCCGTGTTGTTAAGATGTCAGCAGTTCAGAAATTGGTCATAGATAACAGACACCATCTCATCATAGTCATCCTGGTCTGCTGGCCCTTAAACCGTTCCATCCTTTCTTCTGTGATGTTGTCCCCTTCTGCAGTGTTCTGAAATCCTCATGCATAGAGGTCGTATGGTGGATGTTTCAGTTGAGGATTGGCTCCTCACAGTCGACTGGTCTCTGCTTTTTGACCAGTTGTCAATTTCTGTGATTTTTTTTTCTTTGTCTGCTACAAAAAGAAACTTACTCGATGGTACAGAGAGAGAGAGGTACACTTATTTGTTTATATAAGAATAGACTTTAGAATACAGTTAGGAATTATAGTGGTTTAGGACGTGTCAGTATTGGGTTTTCTTCTAGGGGCCATAACTTCATCATTAGCTATGACCAATTGGCTAGGTTTACAGTTCCAGTCATGAATTCCCTACTACTAACAGAATTTAAGTCCAAAAATAAATGTATAATATACAAGCGTATGTGTATACATACATAAATAATTTAAATGAAGTTGTAGTAATAGTGTTCTTTCCCAGAGCTATTGACTAACAACTTCAACAAATTCACCAATGCCAAGCATGGTAAATCTCCCTTTGAGTTGTTACAGGAGTATAAGAGAACACTTGCTCGGCGGTGGTGGCGCACATTTTTAATCTCAGCACTTGGGAGGCAGAGACAGGCAGATTTCTGAGTTCGAGAGCAGCCTGATCTACTAAGTAAGTTCCAGGACAGCCAGAGCTATACAGAGAAACCCTGTCTCAAAACAAAACAAAACAAAACAAACAAAAAACAAAACAAAAACAAAAACAAAACACTCATGAAAAAATAGGCTACTGTCATTATCTTTGGGTGCCCTCATAAATTTTGTAGGGTCCTCCTAAATTTCAAAGGTTGACCTTGTGTTTGTGTTTTCAATTGTTTTTTGCAGCCCTCAGTTTTCTGCTAGATGGATATGTAAATGTCACTCCCTTATCTGCCTTTAAAAGAAAGGAAACCTGTGAGAACACCAAGACCTTCCCCTGCTTACTAGTCCAGTAAGGAATTTGGCTTTTTGCATAGTAAAGAACTTGGGTAGAAAGTACCAGGGAGGAGCTGGGACAGAACTTTAGGGAAGCTGAGATGCAGGCCAAGGAAGGGAGACCCTGGAGACAGCAGAAGAGAGAATGAACTGAGCTAGGAAGCAAGCAGTGGGAACCATATAGAATGACAGAGTGACAGATGAATTGGGTTAAGTAATGTGTGAAAGCATTCATGTTGCACATGTGGGTGAGATCATTCAGGATTTCTGAGTCTGTCTTATATCCTGTAACATACTGATGCCTCTTTTAATTCATATTCTTTCATCTCATCATTTTAATGGCATATATATACATATATACATATATACATATATATAAAATTTGTTTTTTTGAGACAGGGTTTCTCTGTGTAGTCCTGGCTGTCCTGAAACTCACTCTGTAGACCAGGCTGGCCTCGAACTCAGAAATCCACCTGCCTCTGCCTCCCAAGTGCTGGGATTAAAGGCGTGTGCCACCACTGCCTGGCTAATGGCTAATATTTGACTGTGGATATGTATCATGTTTTTCTACAACCTTTCATCAGTATATTCTTCCATTTTTAGTGTATTGTGAACAATAATTTGCTTGTGTCTCCTAAGCACACTGATTATATGTTCTTTAGCTGTATAATCAGTCCTGGAACTGCTAAGTCATATGGCAGTTCTTTTCCTAACATTTTGGAAAAATCTGTACTGTTTTCCATAATTGATGTGGTCATTTTCATTTCCTCTGTGTTTTTTTAGAGTCGACATGTCCAGATAACTGGTAGAACAATGAATGCATAGGAAAGGTTTACAGGCACTCACCAGCCATCGGATTACAAATCTAACAGAGGGAACCAGAGCAGAGTGGCTCTCCCTGTGGTGCTGGAAGTATGAGATGGTGAGAATTCAGATCGTGGAAGACAAGGAAATACAGACCACAGAGTCCGCACTATTACTGACCTGTCACATTCAAGAGCATCACTTTGAGATAGGCCTCAACTTAATAAAGGTTACACAGCCTCCTAAAAGAGTTTATCATCTGTTAAACTGGCACTCAAACATGAGCCCATGAGAGACATTACAATGAAAACATCTAATGTCAGTGCACAAGGGAACCCATAGCCATAAAATCTAAATACATTTTATCTTCTGCTGTCTTATATAACTTAGGTAGATCAGTTGTCATGGAGTTGGAATCCACTACTAATAGAAATCAATTTATTTCTTGCATCTGGGATTTCATTAATAGAATCTATACTTTCAAATAGAATCATTTTACTTTATGTTCTTAAGTAAGAAAACTATCTGAGGAACATAAGACATTTATCTAATTCACAACTTAATAGAGCTTCAAAACCTGAATCTCTATGCATGCTGCTCATTTAATGTTAATCAATTTCACGTTTCACAACCACAAAAACAAGCATACAGTAAATAACTCACAAAAGCAAGCATAGATAAATATCAATTCAGTATATTCATTAGCTTAAAATTTTAGTATTCATAAATTTGTGAAGAAATTCAGCACTATAAATTTCATTTGCAATGCAGGCTTTATTTTTGAGTTAAGAGATTAATTACAGAGTTCTCAAAGGACACCTATCAGCCAGTATCTGAGGTCAGAGAGAAAGTGAAGAACTGGCAATCAGGAAACCAGAGGACAATTCTTCCCAGCCAAAGGAAGACAACAAAGGCCAGGGATCCAGGAGTGGATGGTGGTGGTCAGCAAGACTGGAAGTTAGAAGGAAGATCAGTACAATCCAGATCCAGAACCACAACCTGGTCTGTAGCAAGGAGACTGACAGGTTCTATAGGGCACATAGGATGGGTGGCAGAATCCAGATCCATAGCCCAGAGAAGAGAAGCCTTGGGGTCTAAAGCCACTGGACCCACAGCTCAGTGAGTAAGAGCTTCTAGACCCATAACCCAGAGAGTGGCAGCTGCTGGATCCAAAGCTCTGAGAGCCACCATATGTGGTCCTGCAGGGACTGCAGACACTGGAGACTCTGGGACTGTAGCAGGGCCGCTGGCAGGAGCTGTGCACCACATGGGAAGTCTGGCATCTGATGGGCTGGAAGCAGTTCTGATGACAGCCACTGTGGAGAGAGGAGCCCAGATGGCAGGTTCTAGGGGAGCAGAAGTTAGTGCTCTGGAGTAGGTGACTGGGGTAGGAAGAGCCACAAGAGGAGTGAGGGTAGCTCAGGTGATCTCCACAGGAGTGGGAAGAGAAGTTTCCAGAATAGCAGCCGTAGGACATGTTGATGTAAGTTAGCAGGTGTAAGTTAAGCTGAGTACAACAGAAGATTCTGAGTTTGAAAATCACTCCTTTTCTGAGACCTTTATATACTCTCAGCAGTGGGTGTGGCTTCTAATACAATCATTATTTCCATATTTGGGCTTCCTCATCTGCATGTCTGGACCTCAGTAATTTTCTTTATAATTGCAGTTAACTAACTCTTTAATCTTACGTTTAAGATTTTTTTAATATGTCTGAGTCAATGAAATGCACTTATGCTACAAATGCTATGACTATTTAATTAGTGCCTCTGCCATTATGGTCAGGAAATCCCCCATTATTGTTCTCTGCCTGTGACGTGTATGTGTTCTTGTTTGGAGAGGGGAATTACTCTTAGAGATGACAAAGTCTTTATCCTCAATTGGTCATTGGATAAAAGGCAAAATTTTGCATTGACAAGAAGCCATTTCAAGATGGCTTCAATATCAAATCATTGATTTATACCCTGCATTATAGTGTTCCAATTTTTAACACATTATTATCAATGATTATTATGTCCAGTCTATAGGAGCTAGATAAATGCAAGCCAAAAGAATTAAGACATTGTGCAAAATCATTCTAATCTTGAACAAATGTGTATAAAAGTGATTATTTAGAATAATAAAATCAAAACAATATGGAGCCATTAAGGGACCTTGTGAAGAAAAATAGAGATTATATTTAGTGTACAATGGTCAATCGTATCAGAAGGGATAGTATTATGGATATATTTTTTATTTAATCTACTGAATAGTGTCCTCTTAGTTCAAATTCTTCTAGAGTTTCCTTCCCAACTCATATCACTAACCATCATTTCAATGTAATCGATGGTTTCAGAGCTTGTCCATTTTCAGTCTACCTTCCATGCATGCTTGCTGCTTTCTTACCAGAGGGAGTTCCACAGTTTGTGAATATGGAAGAGGATACTTTCATGAGTCATCATTATCAGAACAATATATCATAAATGAGAATGCATCTAAGTGTGAATGCTAATTTAGAATTAAAATGATAGTAAATTCTCTAAACTTGGAAAGATCAAAAAACCAACATACATCACAAAATCAGGAAGTGATGCCTCCTTCCTCTATGAGCCTATGGATGTACCCCTGACCTGAATGGATGATCATCTCTACAGGCAAGAGTGGAGTTTTCGACATGCTTTTCTGTAGAGGGTGAAAATAATATTTTTCCTTTATAAACTGAGCAAAGGAAAATGCTGAAAGTATTTGAGATCACAGAAATAACTTCTTTCAATATTGTTATTTATTGTTAGAAATGTCTCAACTTTACGCTTCCTCTCACTTCTCAGCTGGTGCTTCAAGCCAAGGACCCTGTTGCTCTCCCAGTCAGGTGTCCCTCTCCACATTTCTGCCTGGTCTACAAGTTGTGGATGTTATTATTATGTGGGACTCCATGGAAAATGGCTGTGAGCCTTGTAGTTTAGGCCTGTGAAAGTTGCAAAAAAAAAAAAAAAAAAAAAAAAAGAAAAGAAAAAAAAAAAGACTCTTTCCCTTTCCAGACCCAGACAAGTAGAAGTATGAAAGAGCTCACACCAGCCTCTCTGGAGTCAGAACTGTTGCCAAGGCATAAGAGTGGTGGCTTACTACTTCCCCCACATGCCACAGGATTTGCATGCATTACATCCAAACCCATGCAAGAACGTAAGTTTCTTTCCTGGTTTGGATTGATCCTACAACAATTTAGGAAAGATGTTTTAGAGAAAACATTTGTCCTGCATATCAATTCCACCAATGAACTTACATGAGTTCCTGGGTTTGAATCTAAGACACATGAATTCTGTATCAGAAATAGCTTACATAATTTTCTCTCTCTTTTTTTTTAATTTTAAAATGTCTTCTGACCATTACTCTTCTCTGTGCCTATAGATAACTCTACTGCTGTTCCAAGTGTCATTATTTTCTAGAAGAATCACTATAGGATTGCTACTTGTATAGGAGAATTGGACCTTCCAGGTGGCAGAGAACCTTCAGGGTTTCAGTGCTTCTACTTTGGTGTTCTCTGACAGTCATCAGTTTGATGCTATGGGAATGTGTTTACTACCTATAGTGCAAGAAAGCTCTGAACCTGCTCACGGACCGTGAACTGCCACCCATAGCTCTCAAGCTACTAAGCTGTGGTTTCTACTTTATCTTCCTAGAACATTGGTAAAGGTCAGGAAAGACAAAGCCTTGAACCCTACGCCTCATTACTTGATTCTGACTTGTGGAAGTCATCAGTTCTAGGTTTGTGAATTGTTGCATTGACACAATAAAGGGACTCACATGCGGTCAAATCTCCTTCCCAAGAACTTTGTGGCAAAGTTTCCTTCCAGTGGTCAACTATGTTTGGTGATTATCTTGCTGTACATTTCTGTTGTCCCCTTTCTTGCTATTTCCGCTCATTAATTCCACATAAAAACACGAAACAATAAAATACTTGAAAGAGTCATCAGGAGTTTTTAATATAACTATGGTTCCTGGCAATTCAGAACAAATGCAGTGATGTAATCCGCCAAAGGTCAAACAGGTGATATCAGTGTTTAAAATGGACAATGTCAAGGCTTCTGTCACTGAATGATAAATTCATTTGATGAAAATATAATAGGGTTAAGTGACAGACACTGAAATTACCAGTGCCCTTTCTGTAGAAGTATGTTTAATCATACTTTCTTTAAAAGCATCACTCTGTGATTTGGATGACAAGAAACTTCTCAAGCATCCAACATCTGACATCTATGTTTTTAAAAGTTTATCCTATGATCTTCTAATTCTTTAAATGTCTTTCTCTGGGCTCCTGGTAACTAGGGTCAATATCTTAGTTAGTTTAATACTAGAAGCAGATTTTTTTTTTTCCGAATCAGCACTTCCTAAAATGTTTCTGAAAGCAGACATCTTGTCAAACCTGAAGTAAGTTTTCAATCACTGGAGACAAGCTCAGTGGTGATCAAATTCATCAAGTCAGCACAAACTCACATTATGGCACAACGTTGTGACTACTTTTTCAGACATGTGCTAGGATCTCTTTCATCTTTACATAGCCCCTGCCCTTCCTCCTTCCATGAGATGGGACCACAAGAGCACAGTCAAATTCTACATCAAATTCAGCACACACAGTCTACTTTTATATGTAGGTCCCATGGGCTATCTATCAAACTTCAAATTATGTAGCAGTACTTAAAAGATAAAAAGAACACACATGAGATATTGACTTCCATATTTTTAAAAAGCAGCTGCTACCTTGGATGGTTGTCAGGAGCTGAGCCCAAGCTTGAGGGTGTGTGCCTCTTTACTCCTGACCACTAATCCTCATACTTCACATGTCCCAGATCACATCCCATTCATTGTTAGTCACCATGTTCATTAGCATCTCCGTCATTAGTAAGAGAATGAGCAACAGAACAAAGGAGCTTTGTGTTTGATAGAAAGAAAGAAAGAAAGAAAGAAAGAAAGAAAGGGAAAAAGGAAGAAAGAAAGAAGCTGAAGAGAAAGAAACACAAATATTTCTTCACCTTCTATGCTTGAAAAAAAAGTCTATATTGATGATTAGAATAGAAAACACCAAGCTTCAAATCAATTATCTGTTCTTGTCACTTGTACTTACAAACTGTTTCTTAGACAGTTAAGTATTTTGAAGTTAGGGACTTTGACTTCAAATGCTTTATAAACCTATAGAATCTGAGTTGAACAAAAGTTTGGGTCAATGAATTTATTACTACTGAATATACAGCAGGATTAACAATGGGTCATTTAGGTTATAATATATATGTAAATAAGTAAAATATAAGTAAATAAGTAATAAATACAGAACTTAAAACAAAATGGGAAAATGTCACCTGCTGTAACTGCAGCACTAATGATTCTGACATTTCAAAGTAGTTAGAAAGAACTTCCCTAGGTGACCCCTGAACCACAAGGTCAGCATCTAGCTCATAACCCCAACGAGGGTACCCTCAAAATGCAGAAAAAGCACTCTGTGTCTGCAGTTACACCTGCTCAAGATTTGTCTCTCCTAGACAATAAAATACAAAGTCAAAATTTCAAAAAAAAATGTATCTAATTTCTGTTTGTAACATTATAATTATGTTGTAAGGGCAGTTCTCTGTATCACCATGGTGTGCTCTCTGTTCAAGTGTCTGTGCCATTATAACAGTTATTAACGTTTTTGTTTGGGGAATGTGGAAGATGGATGGAGTGGTATTGATATCCATCCTGAGAAATGTAATATTTCAGAGCTTAATAGTGGCTGTGTGTCACTACCCAATGACACTGTACAGATGGCCCTTGATGACAAGTAATGACTCCTTTAGCTGTAAATACCAGAGAGAAGAATAGCAATTTTGACACACTGTGACAACTGCAAATGGGAGGCAGAATAAAAAAGGCTTTTGGGTCCAAAGTCAGATGAATTGTATTCTGACTCCAGGACTGGTACACAAACCAATCTCGTGGTATACAGGAGGCTTTGGAGGATTCATGAGCACAGAACAAGAAGGGAAACTTTTATCTCATGTGTAGGTGTCTCAGGTGAAATAAAAATATGATGGTTCTGTCAATATTAAGTACTTGGCATTTCTTCATTTTTGTTGGCCAACAGAGTAAAGGTTTACTGTATCTAGTAACTGTATTTGTAACTGCCCTGTTCAGAAGAAGCATCGGCAGGAATTAGGTACAATTCAGGAGATGGATTCTACTTAGTTCTAGGAGAAGCAGTAAGATACAAAATACGGAGTATGAAAGGTGATTTTCCCTGCCTTGGTACTCTGAGGATCTGACCTTTTCCTGACCGTGAGGTATCAGCATCTACTCTACTTTTAACAGAATCATTGAAGGGAATTGTGGTAAGACACATGGGCACAAAGAGCAAATCCCATGTTTATTTTGTATATAATTGTTAGAGTGAGATGGGTGAGCTTAAAGCTTCCATGGGTGGGTGGAAGAGGGGGAAAGGAAAAGATACAGAAGGAGAATGAGGAAGAAAAGAAGGAAGGAAGGGTCAGGGGAGGAGCAGAGGAAACCAGGGAAAGGGGGAAGAGCAAGGAAAAAGGAGGTGGAGATGGAAGAGAAGGAGGAGAGGAAGCAAGAAGGGGAGGGAAGGAGAACAAGAGAGAATGTGTAGGTGAGGGAACAGAGAAAATGAGGTGCAGAGGAAGAGGGATGAGCTCTTCCTGCTGCTTCTGGGTTTTCAGAAAATTGGAATAAGAGACCTCAGCACGATACGTCTGATTCATTTCTTTCATGTATTTACCTTGGAAAGCTGAGCAAGCTCAAGTCCTAGACAGGAATAGCTTTAGAGGGGATCAGAGCTCCATTTTACCCTCCATTTGGGGTGTACTTCTTCCTGTTTGGTCAGCAGAGATTTGTGGCAGGTTGGGGAACAGAAGCAGAAATGCCACTGGTGTGATGATATCCCAGTTTTGTAGTAGACTGGCCAAAGCTCCAACAGTCAGGATATTCCTCTCCTCTTATTTATTTTCTAATGTCTTGGGTTCTTGTTATGTTTAATATTATTTTCTTACACAAAGTATACACAGTGAAGTGTTCCATAAAGACATTTTTATTCAGATGTAGCATACATTTTAAAGTCAATTGACACATAGTACCTGATCATCTCTATGGGGGCACAGTGTGTTGTATCCACACCTGTATATAATGTCTGATGATCAAGTCGGGGCCATTAGCATAATGCCCTACTTAAGCATGTATCATTTTATTTTGTTGATTGCATTTTGAATTCTTATTTAGCTCTTCTGAAATATGCATTCAATTATTAATAAGAAAGTTATTCTACTCTGATTTTGTGCTGTGTGTATGCTGCAGAGAGATTCTACTCCCCTCTCTTCCTCTTCCCACCTCTTGTAACAGGGAATCTAACCCATGAGCTAAAGTTCTTGTTTCAGCTTTCTTCATGGTTTGCAACATGAACTCTTGACCTCAGTAAGCAATATAATTGACAATGGCCTTGGGGGACTTTTGGTTGTAATTCTGCATTACTGGACCCCATAAATAGGAATTAGTTTATTTTTGGCAATGTTCCAGGAACCTCAACTTCACATTTCATCTTCACCCTCCACAAAGTAAAGAACCTGGCCATAAACGTCATTGTCTTCACCATTTACAGGGTCTCAGCAGACTTTCAATGCACTTGTTAAAATGATGAATGCAGACATTTTCCATATTAATATCATGGTTTTCCCTCGGTGATAATCGGAACTAAGTGTTATTATTCTGTGAACTGTGAGATTTTGTTGCTTGGTTCCCAGAAAAGGATCATTAACAACTGAACATCTTGTTGCAAGAAGTAGCAGAAATGACAGGTGGGGCTCAGAGAAGTCGCATATGGAAGACTTGTTATTAGTCAGGAAAACAGCTACCATAGTTACACGCCACACAAGAAATGAGTGCTTTGTATTTCTTAATAAAATGAATAAAATGCATTCAGCCAAATATTCACATGGGAAAATCAATTACGATTCAATGATATGAGTAATGAAGCATCAAAGGCCTCCATACACTTCACCACAGATTCCACACATCTAATGATAAACATGTATAGAGTCCTTTATGACAGAATGTACTCTAGCTCATCACTAAGTTAAAGGGAAGTTAAAACTGGTAAACAGTAACCAATATTCTAAAGCATTTTTTTCTTAAATGTAATAAAACTTTGTTATCCCTATAAAACAAATTATGTCCTATCTAATTTTAAATTCTTTATTGTCAACTATTATTCCTAGTATCTGAGAACACAACATTATTTATTTATAGAAGTGATTAAGTGAAGTGTTGGTTAATAGATGGGTTGTTGTACAATATGACTGTCTATTTCTAAAACCGAAATATCTTTAAACAGAGACAGGCACACTCAAAGGGAAAACTGGAGGAAGAAAGAAACCATGGACATCAAATTCCAAGCGCAGAAATGCAGAGATGAGCTGATCCACAAATTCTTGACCTTAGACCCCTAGACTTTTAAATTGAGAGACAACCATTTGTCTAATTTATGAAAACCATTGCATAGCCCAGCTTTCAAAACGACTTCTTATTCCAAAAATGTGTGGACTCAGTGATTTCCATTGTCTGACGTCTGCACATCTCTGCTAGCCACCGAAGCAGCTGCAGCCAGCCAGCCCATGTTCTTACATCCTGACTTACCGGATCCTCCTTTCTGAGGTCTCACTGAATGCATGTGCAAGTATAGAAAGACCTTCCTATTGACGGGTTGTCTGCTGCCTCTACATGCTTCTCTGGATGAGGCTAGTTACCGTAATATTTTACATTTCTTAAAAATTTACTTTTTTCAGACTTTCATACAATGTATTTGATCATATTTTTCCTCAACCCAGTTCCTCCAAGACTCTTTCTGTAGGACTGTGGCAGCCTGGTTCCTGGTCTAGCTCAGGCTAGAAACCCTGGTGACCCTGAGGAATTGAAGGCATTTTGCCATGCTCCCAGACACCAGGCTCCTCACATGAGGCTGCAACCCTCCATAGATTTGTAAGGGCAATGCCCCAAGCCCCTCCACAGGTAGAGGACATGACCTGTGATCATATAAGCTCAAGACAGATCTCCGACTTAATAAGGTACCTAAAGGCCTGAAGGGCTTAGCCAATTATGCCTTCCTTCTCAGACACTCCTCCCTGCAAAAGGTATTTAACCTCAAGCCTGCCCTGAGAAACTAGGGTATGGTTTTACTCATCCATCGCCACTCTTTGCCATGACAATAAATATTTTAAAACCATGGACTGCCTCTTTTTATCGAGATCGGCCTTGTGGAGCAATGGAGCAGGCCTTCACCTAGAGTCAGTTGTCTAATCTGCAGAAGGCCTCTCAGTGCTCCCAGCCATGGCCTCCACCAAGCCAAGCCAAGCCACCTGCCAACCAAGCCAGACTCATCCCTGTGGGACCCAGGTGGAGGTCTCCCCTTTTCCCCTTTGGCCCCAGGCTAGACACAGCCCCCACTTTGTTCTCAGCTCTCCCGCAGCTCCCAGTGGTGCGTGGGTGTCCAAGACCCTGAGAACCAGATGGCCTCAGCCTCCCTGCAGGGCCAGGGACCCCCAATCCTGCTCCAGCTGGTCCAGCACCTCAGACTGAACTTCCCCACTTCCAGAGCCGTGTCCCACAGCTTCCCATAGCCTGACACCTGCCTGGCCCTGGCAGTGGGGTAAGTGGAGTCAAAACTCCCTCATCCTGCCTCCCCAAGCTCCCTGTGGTGGAGCAGACGCAGGACCCCACCTAACCCTACATCTTCCGACCCAGTTTCAATGGGTTTCTGGTCACAGGTCTGCTTGATACCACGAGACTTCATAGGTCCTCATTTCTGTTTCTTTAACTTCATTCCTAGGGATGTGGTAGACCTGTTACTCCGAAGTTGTCTATCAATTTCCAAGAAGTAACCCTTTCACAAACGACCTTCAAGCACCAACCAAAGCTTTCCATTCATCGGTAATCAGTGTCATGGCTACACATGTGTCTACTTTAAAGATTCCTTCCTTCTCCTTTCACCTCGTTCTTTTCTTCTCCATCTCTCTGCTTCCCCTTTTCTAGAACACATTCTATAGTCATACCTTTTGCATCCCTGCCATATACCCTAAAGAAATAGAAAGTTGCTCCTTTATTTTAAAGTCAGTTATTTAACACAGATATCAGCTTGCACTATTTCAAAGTGCTTGGAGCTTTTACAGGTTTCTGTTGTCACAAAAACCACTGGCCCCAGTCCCAAGACAGAACACCATTCACCTGCAAAGTACAGACTGTTCTAACCCGGTGCTCCACCTTCTGAAATAACTGCTGTCATCAGATCCTTAATTAGCTTTCCTTTCCCCTCTTTTGTTTCTTTTCTCTTGGTCTCTATCCAGACTTGGAGCCTCAAGGACTTTGTAAAGAGCCCCGACAATGATGAGTTGCTTCTTCCCATCCTTTGTAAGATAAAGCAAAGGTTACAGGGAAGGAATGTGCTGACAAAAGACCTTTCTCTCCACTAGCTGTTCCACTTGAGACCCTAGTGTTATCTCAGAGAAGCAGAATCCAAACTCATCAGAGGAAGCACAGCTCTTCTAACCCAGAAGTATATTTTTGCCTCCTGTAGGAATCAGCATTTGCAAGAACTAGAGATTGGATTTTCTAATAATAACTCAGAATAAGTGACTTCCTGGGCTTTGATTGCTCATTCACCTTTATTTCATCTGTCCAACATTAGTGACATCTTTTCTGAATAAATATTTTATACAATTCATACTCACAAGAGGCAGTAGATAAACACAGAAAAAATGGTGTCTGGGGGTTCTTAATAGGGCAATTGCACATACAACCTGGACAAGCTCAAGACAGACAGATTTCTAGCATGGAGAGGTTAAGCATCCCTTATTAAGAGGCTATAGATACAGGCTTACACTCCCACCAGCAATTTGAGGAGAATTCCCCTCACTTCACCTTCTCACCAGCATGAAATGTCACTTGTGTTACTGATCTTAGCCATTTTGACAGCTATAAAATGGAATCTAAAATTGGTTTTGATTTGCATTTTCCTGATAGATAAGGATTTTGAACATTTCTTTAAGTGCTTTTCAGTCATTTGCAATTCCTCTACTGAGAATCCTGTATGTAGATCTGTACCCCATTTTTAATTGGATTATTGGGTTTTTTGATACCCACTTTCTTAAGTTCTTTATATATTTTATATATTAGACTTCTATCGGGTATGGAGTTAGTACAAAAATCTTTTCCATTCTGTGGGTGGTCTGTTTGTCCAGCTGACAGTGTCCTGTCCTTACAGACGCTTCTCAGTATCATCAGTTTCCATTTATTAATCATTGATCCTAGGGCCTGTGTTGTCAGTGTTCCGTTCAGAAAGTTGTCTCCTATGCCAATATGGTCAAGGCTGTTCTCCCACTTACTTTTCTATCAGATTCAATATATTGGTTCCTCAGAAAATTTGGAATTTATCTACCTTAAAACCCACCTGTACACTCCTGGGCATATACCCAAGTGATGCTCCATCCTACTACCACAAAGACTTTTGTCCAACTATGTTCACTTCAGGTTTATTCATAATAACCAGAAACTGGAAACATACATGTCCCTCAACTGAAACATGGATTAAGAAAATGTGATTCATTTATATGATCAAGTAATTACTCAGCTATTAAAAACAATGACATCATGAAATGTAGGAAAATAGATAAAACTATTTAAAAAATAGAAATAGGAGAACCCTGTAGAAAAGGGAGAGGAAAGACTGTAGAAGTCCCAGGGGATGGAGGACACCAGGAGAACAGAGATCTCTGAATCAACTAAACAGGGATCTCATGGGGTCACTGAGACTGGAGTGGCAAATATGTGGCCTGCATGGTTGTCTGTGTGTTTGCCTTTATGTTATAGCTATTAGCTTGACATCTTTGTGGGACCCCCAACATCGGGGAGTGTTACCTCTGACTCCTTTGCCTGGTCTTGGGACTCCTTTTCTCTTATTGTGTTGCTTGACCTACTTCTATATGCATGTTTGGCTCTATCTTGTTTTGTCACATTTGGCTGCTGTCTCTTGGAGACTGTTCTTCTCTGAAAGGAAATGGAGGAGGCAGGGATCTGCAGGAGAGGGGAAGTGGAGGAGAGATATGAGGAGTGGAGGGTGAGGAAACTGTGGTTGGAATGTACTGTATGAGATAAGAATCTATTTTCAATAAAAGAGAAGCTATGGCTAATCAATAACTTCTGGGAAACACAGTGTTAGGGTTGCTTAGGAGTGTGGTCTTTGGGAAAGTGGGATAAGCTCCAGTGAACGACCACACAACCAAGAGTCTATAAGTGGCACTAGTGAGAACTGATGGGTCTAAATTTTATAAATTTTTAAAAGGACAAAATGTTGGGTGAATATGGGATGGAGAAAATGAAGGAGGAAAATAAATATTACCAAGATATAATGCAAGAAATTCTTGAAATATTAATAAACATATATAAACCAGAAATTGAATACTCATACTCAGGACCACAAGTAAAGCAGAGAGAATGAGTGACTGAAGAGGCATCAGGAAAGTAGCATATCGTGGAGGTCTGAACTTGAGTCTTCATTCCATAACGCATGAGGAGCAAACTCATAGAAACTAACAATATGGTCTTCCCCCACTTCAGCAGCTGAAAAATGTGACACAAAGACACACGCATACAAGCATACATACATATACACACATACACACCCATACACACAGTCATATACACATGTACACATATATACACACACATACATACATATACATACATACACATATAAACACACATGCACACACATACACACACATACGTATACACATGCACACACACAGGCAGTCAGCTACTGTTTATATGTCTTAGGAGAATTGGATGGTATTGTACATGTCAACTTGCTGATAAACACTTCAAATGTGAGTTGGTTGTATTACTGTCTTTCCTGTGCCTCCTTACTCATGTTACCCCATTGCCTTTATTGAGGACATTTCTCTTTACCCAGGCAGATCATTCAGATTGGTGTTTCTAAGCACAGTGCCCTATTTGCTTCCTCTTCTGAGCTTAGCTTAGCTTAGCTTGTAAGTAGCTGGATGCTGTCCTTTTATGGTTTGATATAATGTCTGTCTTCCTGTAGCACCAAACAGGAGGTAAAGGAGGTCATTCTCAGGGAATTGCTAGGATGTTCGTGTTGACACTGAAATTCAAGTGTAGGCTGGTAACGTGAAGTAAATCCAAGGTACTTGATTCTTCTGCTCTTGATTCATCAAACTTTGACATCCAAGAAATTGAAGTTCATGGCTAATAAGGAGTAATAAGACCCAGAAATAAGTTCGGAGGCTCAGGGGAAAACATGATGGGACAGAGTTCTGTTTCCTTTTCGTCCTTTTAAGGATTTCAAATGATTTCATAATCACTGAGAGTTAACTAGAATAAATCTTGTGCTGAGATATTTATGTTTGGCCCGTGTTAACTGGGTTAAACATTACTCATTGTTATTATTAGTTCTTTAAAGTAGAAAATTGAGATCCTGTAATCTGCTTTAAAATTAAGCATTAGATTATCAAATATATTTCACTTAAGTTTTAGAAAAACAAAGAGAATGAAAAGATTTTTAATGAATGGTTTTGGCTTCTCAGTGGCTCTCCGGAATTTTCATATTACCTGAATGAGTTAAATATAGGGAGATCATGGGTAAGAAGCTAATAATAGCCAGAAGTTCACGGGTGAAGCATTGGGTCATATGACAAATGTAACTCCCAGCTTTAACTGAACAAATATTCGCTAAGGAAATTTGGCTTCTCGTTACTAAGATCTGTTGTCTCATGCATCACGTCAAAAGAGTTCTTAGAACTATTACCATAAACGTTCCAGTGTTTTTATGAAATCAATATGGGCTTCCATGAACATAAATTCTGACAGAATCTCAACATTACAATGAAGTATAGAACATTCACAGGTGTTGCTTGCACTCAATTGCCCTGGTTAGTGAACACTTCGTAATGATCTTTCTTATAAATAAGACCAATGCTTTTCCCAGATGGTGTTTTTATCTTCCAAAGCACTGTGTTAATACTTAATTTTTTTAAAAAAAAATCTTTTATGTGTTGTTGAGATTTTTATTCTTTTATGATTTCTTCCACCCATTCCAAAGTATAGGGCATATCACAGGGGAGGGGCAGAGAGATTATGAGCTGGCAGATGGGAAAGAATGTTGTGAAGGAAACTCTGGCCATCATGTGGCTCCTTCAGTCCCAAACTCACAGCATGTATGGTCACATGCACACATCCTGCAACAAGATTGGGTCTTCTGCTCTCCGCAGCAAAGGGGTCTATAAGCCTAGACAAAACTGACTGACTAGAACTCAGAGGTCTACTGCATCTATCTCCCGAGAGCTGAGATTAAAAGCAGGTACTCCCACACCCGGACCTAAGCTTTTCTTTACCTGAAACTTATTCTATACCAGGCTGGCCTTCAACTCAGAGATCTGCTTGCTTTTGCCTGTCTTCTAGGATTAAAGGCATGCCCATATTCCAGGTGAATCACACAGACCTAGAAGGTATTGCCAGAGTAGCCATGTTGCGGGATTTAAATTCCTCTACCCTTAACTACCTGCAATGGCTAACTTTAACTTATAGTGCATATATAACTCACTCTGTAAATCAAAGTGAAGTCCATCTCTTACATGGATCTTAGTAATTTGAACTCATGCCCTTTTGATTTTACTGCAAGCATTAATATCCACTGATCTATTTTGCTTGTCTTGGTTTGAAACCTTAAATGTAAGATTCAGTTTCTTGAGGAAGAAGAGATTTTCAGTCCTAAAACATAGAAACATGCCTAGTCACCACCAGCCATTCCCTCTGTTCCCAGCATGCCAAGCTGGCCTGTTTTACAGATTTTATACATGGCATCTCGACAAGGGCATTGCCAACTCCATAAAATGAATTGCTGATTGCTGAACACACATAAACACATGTATGTGCACTCTCTCTCTGTCTCTGTCTCTGTCTCTGTCTCTGTCTCTGTCTCTCTCTCTCTCTCTCTCTCTCTTTCTCTCTCTCTCTCTCCTCCCTCCCTCTATAGTTGATTTTCTATTTTAACCTCAAAGAAGGACAAAGTTATGTCATTTTCAGGACATGGAGGAAACTGGAGATAGTCATATTAGGTGAATCACAGTCATCTCTAAAAGACAAATGGTACTCGTTTTTACATTTGTGTCTCCTAAACTGAAGACAAATTTATAATTTCACAATTGTATACACGACATGAAAGTAGACACAAGATGTCTTAGAAAGTGGAGGGGCTGATAGAAGGTACAGAGGTAAGGAAAGTGGAGTAAAGCTGCATGAGGAGAATGTGCTTTGTACAAAATTATATAAAAAATATCCTTGTGTAACACAGTGTATGTACAGTGAATAATACAATACTTTAAAAATAATAGAAACCACGACTAGAAGAATGTACTGGGAAAATCCATAGTAGATCATTTGAATCTTGCATGTGTAAGAACTGATAGGCTCCAAGGGCAAGCAGACAGTTTTAATAGAAAATAGGCTACAGATTTCAACAGACATAAATAAATGACAGATATGGGGGAAAAACACATGGAAAATACTCAGCCTTCTCAGTCTTCACACAAATGCAAATCAAAAAACCCACAATAGTTTGCCATTACATGCCCACTTAAAATAGAAGCAATAATTGTATTATTATGATAATTATATAGCCAAGCTAGAGTTTGAGGATGCAGAACATCAGGAGCTTTGAGACATTGTCATTGAGAATGTGAAATGTTACTTCCTGTGGAGAACAGTACCTCACTGTCTCACAGTGGTAAACATAGTTTGCCTCATTAGTCAGTGGTCTCGTTTCTAGGTATTAACCAGAGATAAATGAAAGTGTATGTTTAAAAAAAAAATACCTATGTATAACTGTTTGTAGCATCTGCATCTGTAAAATCTCAAATCAGGGGATTGCTTAATGTTCCTGTCACAGTTAGTGTCTACCTATATCTTGTAACACATATCCAATTAAACAGCAGTAATATAACAAAATGGACTACTGAAACATGCAACAAGAAGATGGACATCAAAACCATATTGCTTTTTACAAGGTCCAAGCCAAAATATGTTCATGATTTATAATTCTGTGCTTTGTGAAACTATAGGGCTAGGTATTCCAATACATCAGAAAGGGGACATAAAGGAACCTGAGAACATCTGTTCCTTAAAGAATCTCTCTCTCTCTCTCTCTCTCTCTCTCTCTCTCTCTCTCTCTCTCTCTCTCTCTCTCTCTCTGTTCTTGGTTATATAGCTACATATGCTTGTGGGAACACACTGATGCATTTTAAAATTGCCACACAATCAAGAGGACTAATGTTCCTCCACCAAAGTTTATGCAAAAAGTCAGCTCTGGTGGTATGCAACTGTAGTCCAAATGGCACAGAGGCAGAGACAGGATGACAGGAAGCACCTAGCCAGCTATTATAGCTGAATTAATAAGCCCCAGGTTTAGTACTGCCTCAGAACAAGATGGAGAGTGACAAAGGAAGACATGTGATGAGAGTCAACCTCTCACATTTACAGGCATGTATGTCCACATTCACTATAGCAACATACACATGTGTGTATACACACACACACACACACACACACACACACGTACACACACACGCACACACACACACGTACACACACACACACACACACACACACACACACACACACACACACACACACACACAATGGTGATTTTCACTACATGGAAATTATATCTAAATAAAGCTGACTAAAATTAAGATGTAAAAACCTGACTAGAAAAGTACACATATGAGAGATAAAGTCATAAAACAAAGAAGGCACAAATAACTGTCTTAGCAGGAGACCTGACTCTGTTCCCAGAACCCAGAGGCGCACTTACAAATGTCTTTCACTCCAGTTTCAAGATATCTGGCACCCTCTCATGGTCTTCAGGAGCACCAGACCTACACATGATGCATGCACCTATATGCTGGCACACATGTACAGAATAAAAATACATTTAAAAAGATGTGTAAAATCTTTTATGAATAAAAGTGAGTTTATGAAAAAAAATGCTTAAGACTAAGAGAACAGTCTCACTGGTGTATGATTGGGTCAGAGTTTAAATCAGCCTGTCTAAGTCTGTGAACAACAAAATATTTGGAATCTCAAATACCCAAATCTCACAGGTACGTATCTACAGGCATCCACGCACAAGCACAATCTATAACAGTGCATGTTAAAAATGGTAAGTAGATAAACGCATAAAACATGGAGCTTTATGTCAGAGAACTCTATGCAGGAGAAGCAGAAAGAAGCTGGCTGCCCAACCTATTTGTGTCTTGGCTTCCTCAACCATAAAAGAAACACTAAAACAGTGTGTGTACGGCAGGACTGGTCATGAAGATTAAGTGGTCTATGAGTAATCATACAACGTAAGCCTTTGAGAAAGCCAACGCCGAGGTGGGCTGAACCTGGGAGGGAGCAAAATGGCAGGGCCTATGATCGTTCATCAAGCCTTCTGCCAGTCAGAAGTCCTTGGGTTCATCCTTGTCATCATATTTAACACAAACCCCCTGGTAGTAAGCATGGAGAAAGCACAGTATGGAAGCAGATTTGTCATTAGAAAGAGGATAGCTGCTGAGCCTGGGCAGCAAGATGCTCCTCTAGTCCTTGAGAAGCCAATATTGAGGTAAAAAAAAGTGACCCTGATGAGAAATACACAGAGGTTTGAGCACAAGCATCTTATTACTTTCACTATTGCAGCATTTTGTTTAACTTGAAAAGTTTTTTTTTAAATATTGCAATAATTGTTGGATTGAAGGCCCAGTAACGTGTGTAATAACTTGGAAAAAAGCCAATGTTTCAAGGAGGTCAAAGGGCAAGTGATGTGGATTTGCAGCACTGTGGTGGGTGTTCTTTGTTATTGCTGCTGTTGTTTGTTGTGTCTTAATGAGGTATATTTGTATTTCTCAGATAAAAATGGGTGGTGAGTGAGGGAAAACTGCTAAACGTGGAGGAGAGAAACAGAAAGCATTTTAATATTGCTCTCTATTGTTTGAGCATTTCATAGTGTATGCTATGTGTTTTCATATACACTCCATCACTCCCTTCCCACATCCCCGGATTGTTTTCCCCAGGTCCTCTAAATAGATACACAGATGATAGATAGATAGATAGATAGATAGATAGATAGATAGATAGATACACAGATAGATACACAGATAGATAGATAGAAATATATTGAGAGAGAGTGAGAAAGATAGTTCACTAAGTACAAAATTATTGCTACTAAGACGTAGCATTCTGCATACCTATCCAGAGAGGGTTTTTTTTTTTTTTTCTTTAAACATCTTGCCTGTGTGTACAGAAAGTGTAGAGTATCTTCATGTTTCCAGGATCTGTTTTTAGCTATTAAAGCTGCTTAGTTCTGCCCGTTCTTCCATTCAGGGGGAAATATTTATTAGGATTTATGAGCTGCATATTAGCATCTCCACTAAGTGCCCATATAACTCTAATGAAAAATAACAACATAATTACAAATGAGTGGTGGCTGCGTTCATTAGAATTGATTTATACTCAAGTAATTCTGGTCTTTATTTTCCAATATCGGTACCTAGCCTGGAAAGCAGGAACTTTGCAACTTCAACACCCATCCCCCCACCGCACCAGCCCCCACCTCATAGAATTAACTTCTAATATTACAAAACTGCTTCTAGATCTGAAGGAGCTCACAGCCGCCATCAGGAGTGCCACTTGCTGAGAATGGCACTCAGTGCTTTAGGAAAGTCAAAGGTGTTCATTCATAAAGCAGAGCTTACTTTACTTAAGTGAGTCAGAATGATGGCCTAACCAGTGCACATGGTTGCTTCCTGTGATACATGACACCTCTGCATTCTGCATGGGAGAGATAATTATAAAACAAAGTAAGTGCTCTGAAGAGGGTGGGTGCTTGGCATAAAGCAAACTAATTCTAAGGCATTTAAAGGGCTTTCTATACAGTGACAGTTGGGAATGCCATCTCCCTTAGCTAAGCCCCATAAAATGTCAGACTCAGAGGAAGAAGAATGGACACTAAGTAAATAAGAAGCCTGTGTCCCCATTAATTTGACTATGGATTTTCTAGGCATTTTTGTTCTGTAGCTAGAAAATCAAATGTTCTTGAAATGCATAAAAATCACCAAGGCAGAGATTCTTCCTGCTGAATGCTATTCAATGCAAATATTACCCAGAAAGGTAGATAAGGATTTATTAGATTTTACATGTTGGTATAAACAAGCTTAGTAGATAACTTTTAAAGACAAATCAGAGTTGAATTTGCAGTTTGCAGATTGGCTGTGCTTAAGGAAGCCACAGTTAAGGATGAACTCTTCTGCCAGGCTGAGATGTGAGGCAAGAGTAGCTCTTTGGTTACGTGGTTAGTCAGATTTTGCTTCGATATCTACTCAACTCTAAAACCTAAAATTAAGAATTTTAGAAAAAATAGCAATCTCTAAACTGCATTTTAATCATACATAAATGGTCTCATTTAAGAACATTTTCTTCTGCCAAAACAATAAAATAAAACAAATTTATTTTTTCTCTCTCTCTCTTGCTTTCTCTCTCTCTCTCTCTCTCTCTCTCTCTCTCTCTCTCTCACACACACACACACAAAGAGAGAGAGATCTCTCTCTCTCACACACACACAAAGAGAGAGAGATCTCTCTCTCTCACACACACACACAAAGAGAGAGAGAAAGATTAATGTCATAAACTACAAACCATACTCATCAGAAAAATCTATGAAGATATTTCCCTTTAAAGTTCTATTCAAAGGATGATACATATTGTTTCTTAAGTGAACGTATATAAGAAAGCTCTTTCCTGAAGAAAATCACTAATAGAAGCTTCACAGTTCATATTTTTAATAATTAGTTCAACATGCTAGGGGGAGACTAGTCTGATATGTGGCAGAGGATGGCATTGTTGGCATCAGTGGGAGGAGATGGCCTTGGGCCTGAGGATATTGAATGTCCCAGAGTAAGGGAATGCCAGGGTGGGAAGATAGGAGTGGGTGTGTGAGTAGGTGAGCACCCTCATAGAAGCAGGGAGAAGGAGAAGAAATCATGGGTTTCTGAAGGGTAGACCTGGAAAGGGGAAAACATTTGAAATGTAAATTGAAAAATTTAATAAAAAAGAAAAAATCTAAATATAGTATTTGAAGATTTCATTACAATGTACTTATGAAAAACAAAAGGGACAAAGGATCTTGCATAGTAACTACTGAGTACTTTTAATATCAAGGAAATGGAGAGTTTATGTAATCCTTATACTGGGCAGAGTCTCTGCAAATGTATGGATTAAAAAAAGAAGACACTGAAAATAGGATGAACTGTAACCATGAACTTCAAACCTAAGCAAACTCCAGGGCAAAGAAACTATGAGTATCTTCTTACTGTGTCACTGTGATTAAACTGCAATTAATATATGAATATGTGAAAAATTAAACTTAATTACCAAGGGAAGTATTTTCTTGTGAAGGGTGAGGGAGGTGATTGGAGTCAGTGGAATGTGGACACACCCAGTTCAGGAGGATATATAGCTTGACCTCTGTCGGGACCATGTCATTCAAACTGACATTGTCTCATTGACACTTAGCTGATCTCACCTCTCCTCTCAACATGTCCTACAGCTGCTGTTCTGGAAGCTTCTCCTCTAGATCCTATGGAGGTCAACTGTGCTACCCCTCTTCCTGTGGCTCTTCCTTCCCACGCCAACTGACCCACAGCACTAACTTCTGCTCTCCCAGAAACTGCCATCTGGGTTCTACTTTCAGCCATGGCTGTCATCAGAACTGCTTCCAGCCCATCAGATGCCAGACTTCCCATGTGGTGCACAGCTCCTGCCAGCGTCCTTGCTACCGTCCAAGTGTGTCCAGCTTCTGCAGCCCTTGTAGGACCACATATGGTGGCTCTCTTGGTTTTGGGTCCAGCAGTTGCTATTCCCTGGGCTATGGCTCAAGGAGCATCTACACGTCAGGCTGTGGCTCCAGTGGCTTTAGACCTGTGAGTTATGGAGTTCATGGCTCTCCTTCCTTTGGTTATGGATCTGGATTCTGTCACCCAATCTATGTGACTTCTAGAAACTTCCAGTCTTCTTGTCACAGACCTGCCTGTGGATCAACCATCTTGAGATCAAGTTGCTGAACTTCCTGATTATAAATAAATTGTCTGAGTTAACTTAGTGCTACTATCATTGGGTTTTCCAATAAGGCTAACTAATCTTTCTCTGCATCCTTTCTGTGGCAAGACAAGGTCTATCCAACTAAGAAATGACCGAATAACCAAAATATAAATTCAAATGTCTTTTAAAATGAATGATTACCTATTCATAAATTCTTGGACTGTATATGAAAGTTCAGTTATATTTGACCTAATAAAATTATTTATTCTTCCATCTAATGTGGTCTTTGATTCTTTGTTTATTCCCAAGTTTTGATTTGTGATTTATCTTTGAGACTAGGTACTTTCAGACTACCTTCCTTAGGAAATCAGTCTACCTAGGACATTGTATCAGGGTTGGTACATGGAGATATATTCCTTGAGCATTCCACTGACTATAAGCTTATGGGTGAAAGCTTACTGAAATTTTAAGAAGGATTATTGAAAATATGTTCACAGAAGAGTCATCCAACTCATATTTTCTTTCTTTTTTCTTTTTTTTTTTTTTTGAAAAATCGATTCTTTTCTCATACTATATAGCCTTACTGCAGTTTCCTTTTTCCAGCCTCCTACCCCAACCCTACAACTCCCTTTACTTGCAGATCTACTCCCTATTCATCTCTTCAGAAGAGAGCAGGACTCCCAGAGACAACATCCAGACATGACAAAACAAGATATTAATAAAACAAGGCAAAAGCCTTCTGTCCTGTGGAAGAGACGGTGGAAGATTGTAGGAGTCAGAGGACATGGAGGACGCCAGGAGAACATGGCCAGCTCATATTTTCAGTAGAGAACATGATGCTAACAACCATAGTTGGCTTTTACCTTACATGATCTACACAACATTGAGTTAGAGTTCCCCAAGATGCTATGAACTAGAATGGACACAGTTGCAACCGATCTCCCATTAATTAAATCTGGTATGAAGACAAGGATATCTACTGTGAGGACTTATGCAGTATATTACCTAAAATTTTAGATAAACAATAAGACAATAGAAGGAAATAAAAGGGTTACAACTCCTACAGATAATCTAATGATTTAACGAATTACTGCACGGTATCGAAATTTTTTTTTTTTAAAGAATAAGATGAAATAGACAAAGAATGCTTATATTAGAATACAGTATTTAAGTATTTTCAGGCAGGGTTTCTCTACACAGCTCAAGCATGCTTGAAAATTGCCAAGATTGCAGATAGCAATTATGTAACAGCATGGGTTTGTTCTCGGGATTGAGCTCAGGCCCTGGTACAGGCTAGGTGAATTGCCACTGAGCTACACAGGCAGATTCTGATTACACAAAGCTCAATGTGAAGATCTGGGTGTTTGGGTTGGTCGGGTGCTGTTGTGTATTCAAACGCTAAATTCTGCCCCTGGATCTGGTTGACTCAGTGAAGATCTGGGTGTTTGGTTTGGTCGGGTGCTGTTGTGTATTCAAACGCTAAATTCTGCCCCTGGATCTGGTTGACTCAAGAGTTAATGTTGACTCAAGAGTTTCTGATGTACAGTTTTGTTGTGCAAACCTTGCTCCCCAAATTAACTGGTCAATAAAAGGCTAATGCCTGAGAGTGGTCAGTAGAGAGAGAGAGAGGCAGGACTTCTGGGAAGGAAGAAAGGAACTCTGGGAAGAAAAAAGAAGAATGCCTTTCTATAGGAGACATGGCAGGAGCGCGAGTCATGACTATGGGCCTGGGAGGGATACCTAGCCATGTGTACTAGATGAAGCTAGGTAGGTTAACTCAGATGAGCAAGTTGAGAGTCTGCCCAGCTAAGGCCTAAGCTTTGAAATATTAAAAAGTCTCGGGGTGGTTATTTGGGGAACTAGTTGCTTAAGAAATAATTAATACATACAGAATATTAGTTAAATAATTTTACATTTGGATTTCAGGATATCAGACAAAAGAGTGAAACTTTGTATCCTCCAGTCGCTGCCTAATAGCTAACTAGTGACTCTGTCTAGATTCGTTTGCCCTCTACTGTGCAGTTTTCACTGATTTGTTTTTCTTTCAGTGCTACATTTTATAAATCAATCCCTCCCCTCTCTCTCATCTCCTCTCATTTATTTCTCTCTTATTTTTCACTTCCCCTGTCCTCTCTGTCTGCTCTAGACTGCTATTACTTCAGCAGCTGGCTGGATGATGGTGACAGGAATCTAATGGAGGTATCACCCAGGAAAAGATGTTTTCAAACCCATTTAAGTCATCTACTATTATTCTGACAGTAATTCTCAAGCGATGTGAGAGCTCTTTGTTCAGGACTCAGCTCTTTATGTGTGTTTTGAGTTTTAACTTTGTTTCAACTTCTTTTGTGAAAAATGCTGGATCTTTAGCAAAACAATTGTTTTTTGTCTTTAAAGAACTATTTCCTGTCTAGAGAGAACACATTTCCTCCTAGCATCTGGGTGTGGAAAGTGCCAGGGAAGCACTTACAGTGCAATGAACCCAATGACTTAGAAAGGAATCAATCCTGTGTGTTTCGTGGGCAGGATATTACACGTTCTTTTTTGTTAAACTGTAAAATCTGGACAGCCAGATGCAACAAGGTGTGATTTCTCAACCCAACAGACAGATCTGTGAAATGCCTGCCAAGTTTTGACTTCTACTTTTCACTGTTAAAAGCACACCAGCTAAGAGCTGCACCTGGCACACCAGCTGCAGGAAGGAGAGGGGGGAGAGGAGGAAGGGGGAGGGGTGCGGGGGATGTGGGTCAGGGTGATCAACAGGTTCTCCAAAGCTCACTGCCCCAGTGGTGAAACAGTGGCTGCTACTTTCAAATTGTTCTCTCTCAATTTCTCTTTCTTGCCTGGGATGGTGAATTCTGAAGAGAAGCCAATTAAGATTTGTATCTGTTAAATTTTCTCTTTAGATTTACAGAAACCACAACAACTGGTGGCCTTCAGACACTATCAGCACACAATCATTAGTTCTGCTCACTAACTAACACAAAGACTTTTTTTTTTTTTTTTTCTGTGAGGTTTCACTTTCTAAAAAGTCAGGAAGTTTGTTTTAAATTTACAGAAATTTTACAACATCCAAGCCATTTGGGTGGGTCCCACTAAAAGAAGAAAGCAGATGTGTGTCCTAGATGTTGAAGATCCGACTCAGAATCTCTATTTTATGTTCATAGTCTCATAACACTGCCTTTGCATCACTACAAAAACCCACAGTAAAACAATAGCCCTTCCATTTTCTCAAGAGGGCAACTCATAGTTAAATTCAGATAGTAATCAGCTCAACTCCTGATGATTGGCGTGTGTGTGGTGAGCAGCCAGGACCAGAGCACATAACACTAACTTTCTTCCTGTGAGTTCGTAAGTTCCACCAGCTTCCCATAGCCCCAGAGGAGAATGATGGAGCCCTTGACATACCACTTTGTGGGAAACACTTTCAATCCATAATGGTTGTAATTTTCCCTGTATTGATTCTGCTTTTACTACCTAGCCTGTTTTCTTCTGAAAATTATTTGGAGGCTTGCCAGCCATCCTGCTTATACTTTGATTACATACCAAATTGCCACACAGATTATTAGATTTCAGAACAAAAGTAAAATGACTGCAAAGGTAAGTTCTCCCTATACAGTCAGCCATTGTCAGATACAGATATTTCCTTTCCCTTCATCAAATAAACTTCTTGAAGATATTACTTATGGTAGTTTAAAGAAGTATCTGTTTAAAAATAAAAGACATCCTTATCTGTTTATTGCTCCACTTCCTAGTAAACTAAAATTTGTTTCAAATATTAATAAATTTTCATTTGAAGGTAAATCCTTCCCAGGTTTACATGGAGTAAATTATTTTACGGAAGCAGAAAAAAAATGTAATAGGCTATTTGGGGGGGAGTTTAATCCAGTGTTCTGAAGCATGATAGTTACAATTATTATATAATTCTAGGTAACAGTTAAAGAATACAATGTAATATATTTAGAGTATATTGAGAAAACATGTCTACTTTGGGTGTCCTCCAAGTTTCATTTTCATAATTTCATTCAAATATGGACTGGAAATTAATGGAAAAAAATTGCTTATATACTGAACATGTACAGGATATTCTCATCATTACTGACCTAAATAATATAGTATAAAAAGTAATTCTGTTGCAAAGAGAACTTTCATGAATAGAGTAAGGACTATTCCCACTGATCACCCAGTAGCAAATGGTCAGCCCTGTAAACAAACATATGAGGAACATTATAAAGACCCAGTTTGAATATAGGAATATATATGCATATAGATATACTTATACCTATATACATTAACAAGTCTGCACATAATAACAATTAACACATGCGTGCATTTGAAAGAGTGATCATGGTTACATGGAAAGATTTGGAGGGCGAAAGGGATAGGAGAAATGATATACTTATGTTATGAAGTCAAAAAGAAGTAATAAAATAATTTTTCAGCAATGGCATTGTTCTCAGCATTTTAATAATTGTAAGATGACTTAAAGTATAAAGGCTATTGGGTCAGGGATACATGCAAAGGCTGTGATGTTTTATATGAGGACCATGTTACGTGTGGACACAGGTTACTGTCAGTGTCCCAGAAGCATTCCCTATGGATACAGAAGCAAGCGCTGTGTGAAATAATCATCACAAGCAAACTAATTAAGAATCCCATCATCTCACAGTTTTAACTAAAACCGTATTTATTTGTGTATTGCCATGATGACACATCAGTTCTGGCAGTGTTTCCTACTGCTCTGTGCTCTGCTTCAAGTCACCAAATGCAGCTGCCCTGAAATTGGCAGTTTAGACACATGGGCCAGCAGCCTGACCCCTTCCTCAAGTACTGGTACCTCTAAACTACTTCACATCTATGAGTTCTGTGTGATTCGGATTCTGCATGAGACCATGGTATACATGTCTTGGTGTCCATGGCTGACTTTCCTTACTGTACTGTCCCTTATGAATCATTCAGATTTCATGTTCTTTTGTTGTTACAGCTTCAGCTTGTGACTTAAGGGACAAGGGACTTTATTATACACAGATATAACATTTTGCTTTGATCCTTATCTTATCAAATGCCATGGGGAGACTCAATCTCTGTCAAACGCTTCTGGTTGTATTTTGTCTTTTATGTGTTTTCTTTGTGAGGAAACAAAGAAAGGTGTTAAGGATTGAACATGGGGCCTCATGCACAGTGGGTAAGAACTCTACCATGGAACTAGCTCCAGCCCCTCTCTGAAAGTTCATAACTGACAAGGTTAAATAATATTTCACAATAGTAAACATGAAAAATATATAGCTTAGTTTTCTGATCCATAGCTAGTATAAAATGGTGATTTGTATACCTCAAAAAATCTTTCATTTCAGTTCCCAGTGTAATGATATTTAGCAGTAGGGCCTTTTGGAGAAATTAAGGTGAGTGAGACGAGAGAGATGGTTAAAGTTGAACCCATAAGATGCGGTTGGTTAGGACTCTTGGGAGAAGGGGAGGGGACTACAGCACTTTTTCTGTCACATGAAGTGACAGCATGAAGATACACACTGGCCAGTCAGGCAGCTGTCCCTCACAGAAACCAAATTAACCCTGACCTCCGTATTAACATTCTTGTCTTCAAAAATTTGAGACATAATTGCCTGGCATTTGAGCCACTCACTATGAAAATGACTTGGATAGGTTTGTTTTTAAATTTTTCTACTGACAAGTTGACCAGGAATGGAATAGTTCTCTAAGCAGACCATGACAGTGACTACACTAATCTACACATGGAATTAATGGCATGCACTCATGTATGTGTCAATACACACAAAGGCATGCATGTTTAGACTTAAAGACCACAATGAGTTCTGATTTTCAGGGAATATTGTTGTACCAATAGCAGCTCTCTAACTTGATATCCTGGAGGTTAGGAAACTTGTTAACAATGGTGAAAACAACATACAGAGTTGAGAGAAACTCCATATGCTAATTTTTCAACTTCCTGAGACTGTATCATGTAATAATTCCAAAGTAAAATTTTAAAGAAAGTTAACCACAGGTCGGGAATAAAAGTTGGTGTATAATACCATTTGTGGGGGACATTTCTGGAGACTAAATTCAGTTGATTAAGATGGGAGGACATATTTCCCACTGACAGCATCTCTAACTCCCAAGGTTAGATTTAGAAGAAATGAGTCAAAAATACAAGAGACTGACCACATTATTTTCTTCCACGTTCACCATGTGTTACAGACTGTGTAGATTCTCCTTTAAGACATGCTTTATGATGGAATCTGTTAAGCTGTTTGCTCCAGTCACACACAACTAACCCTACTTTCTAACATTAATTACTTAGAAATATTATACAGATTAGATGTAAACTTTAACTTAAATTCCTAATAATTGATTAGCCAAGTTCATCAGGTTTAGTTTTCTCCTCTCTAAAGAAATTTTTAAAACTATGGGCTGGTCTTTTTTTAATTTCTTAGAGAAAAAAACAGACAAGATTATATCTTTTGTTTTTCTCTTCTTTTCAGACAGTGAAGTTGAAACATTTAATACTAATTTTTCCAGTCTCTCAGAGCCAGATAATATTGTAATTTTTATTTAAAATCAATTTTTAATCAGAATCCATATTCAAAATCATGAGTTATTCTCATTTCAGGAAAATTCAGCAAAGGGAGAAAAATCTCAATTTGCCTCTACACACATTCTCTTTTTGGTACTTTATCAGCAAAATAGTTCTAGTCACGTAATTGACTGGGAAGCTGTTATCACACTGGCAATCATAAAAAAAAAAGTGACTAATAGCTGACTCTGTGCCTTTAACAGCTCACTCCTCCTGCTGGGCAAATGACCACAGGGGTTAATGTCTTGACTGTAAAACCTATTCCAGCAACTTCACTTTCATGCCCTACAGATATTGCAAGGTGAAGAGGTGTTCTTGGTTGTTCATAGTCTCCAACGTATAAGCCAAATTCGAAAAATGCTTTAGTTTCACCAATTTTAGGGTGATAGTCTATGGTCTGTTAGCACACTAGAAAGAAGAGGAGCAAAGAGTTAAAATACATTGAGTACATTCTCGGAGCAGCAAATTTAATTTGGAAGAGTGGTGTGGAAACATTTTCTTAATTAATGGTTAATATAGGGAATGATTTTTGCAGCAAACCTTCTTTTACTTAACTTAGAATTCTACTCAGTACTTATTTCATTTTTAAATTATTGAAAGGAGAAGAATACACTTGGATTACAAATGATCTCTCTCTCTCTCTCTCTCTCTCTCTCTCTCTCTCTCTCTCTCTCTCTCTCTGTGTGTGTGTGTATGTGTGTGTTTGACTGTCTGTCTGCCGGTCGGTCTGTCTGTCTGTCTGTCTGTCTGTCTGTCTGTCTGTCTTTGTCTCCCTTTGCCCCTGCCCCCTCTCTGTTTGTGTGTTTTACAATGGCATGAATGGAAATTTCTATTGTAGTTTGATTATGTGATCAAACTAACCATCTCAAGAAAGGCAGTTGTCATTGTTTATTGATCTTCTTAACTGAGCTGTGCATCCTACACATTTCATACGACGACTGCCTTTACAGAGCTATTTATTGTGTGTATTTCATTTGCATATTGCAGAATGAAAGAGGAGAAAGAGCCCTGATAAGATCCAGACTCTGGGATGCTGAGATTCTGGAACCTTCCAGTTTCTTTTGTGATTCTACCTCAACTACATGGAAGCTGTATCTTCTTAAGGCTTGCTTCCACGGCATTTCCAGAACAGCTAGTTTTCCCATCCAGCTTTTAGAGCTTTTTTATATTCAGGACATCACCTAAGCCATGAACTTTCTTAGCAAATAGAGACTGGAAGGCAAATGATGGCTAGCCCTCCTTTGGTAAAACCAATTTTTCTATTTTCCTTTGAGCTCTCAGAAGGGAATTATTCATCCCAATTTAGCTAGAAGCAAGCAAAAGAAGATCGTTCTCCCAGTCCCTTAGGTTGGGGTGGATGGTTTTGGTTAATATATATATATATATATATATATATATATATATATATATATATATGTTGTCATTTAAAGGAATAATTTATAAATGTTATGGCTTTGGACAGGAAGGAACCTAGAGAGCTTAGACTTGGTTCCTCTTTTCTATCCTTCCTTCTTAGGTAAAGGAAAGGGGAGTGGAAGAGGAAAGGGGCAAAATAGTAATATCATAGGAATTAGAGAAATAGACAAATGGGGATAAGTTATCAAATTTACACTTAAATAAAATTTTGTATAGCCATATCTTACATTAGTAGAAATCTTTATAATTAATGCAAATTGAAGTTATAATTTTATATTGGTACAGAATTTATAGATTGATGGAGATTTAAGGTTTTCATTGGTGTGAATATTTTATGTTGATACAAAATTTGAAATTAAAATTGTTACTCTTTGATAGGCATTATGCCTATGCAACTCATCTAAGAATACAAGGCTTAGACCCAGTCCTTCTAATAACTGATATTACAACTGTTTAGGATGATTAAGTAACACAACTTAAGGGCTAGATAGTAAACTCATGGTTAAATTATATTCAGTTTAATTATAATAAAGTGTTTTCAATTTACTCAAATAGAAATGACTAAGAATAGTTAAGGTTTAATAGTTCAGATAATTTTACACAGACGGTCTTCAGATCATTTGACTAGGGACGTGTCTGCTCCTGACAGCATCCCCTTCTTGGTTCAAAGAAGAAACTGAACATTAATAGAGTTGCTCCAGTTGTGGCCAGATAGCCACTATTGCCTTAATTCACTTACAGACAAAAATACTGTCCAGGAAAAGGACACACTATGTGGAATAGTCAACTGATAGCTCTGCCAACACAGGGTAAGCAGTTCTTCATAATTCAGCTGACCCAGGGCCAGAAGGCTGAAGACTGATGCTCCAACATTTTGAGGAATGAAGGGACTGTCCAGAGGGTCATCCATCTCTACAAGTTGGTTAAGTTTTAGAAGCTATGTTTTGTGCTTCCTATATTCTCAGGTAATATTTAAGCCATTCTCGGAATTCTAACCAGGTTGAAGACTAGTTATAGTCTCACAGTCAAACTCAAGATGTTTAGCATTGAGAGAGATGATATAGATTTGGGAGGATGGCTTTCAGGTGGTAATGTAAGCTAAAACCTGAACATAATTCAGGTATAGGATTGTAAGCTCTTTAAGTTAGGGTGGATAGTAGAGGGCTTCATCTAAATTGACAAATAGGATGGAATGGGTGTTAAGTGTGCCCTATACTTTATAATTTGCATAATTGTAATGGTTGTGCTCAACTTATATCTGAGGGGAAAAAAGCCTATTAATTGGACAAAAAGGAGGAAATGTTGTGGGTTACCCTGGTGCTGTTTTGTATTCTGATGTTAATTCTGCTTTCTCAAGAGGGCTGCCTGGAGGAGAGGATCCCATACTCAGGGGATTTCACATGAACCTAACTTTTTTATTCTAAATTAAAGCTAGAGCCTGTGATTGGGCAGAGGAGTAGAAAGGTGAGGCTGGAAGTTTTAGAGAATGGAGGAAGGGAAGGGGAAGGACAGAAGAAGAAGAGGTGGAAGGAAGATGGAGCAGAACCACATGGCCTGAAGAAGCCACTGCAGCAAGGGATCTCATAGCTGGGGAATAGATTAGTATAGTGGTAGATTTGCCCCATCTAGGCATACAGATTATAAATATAATAACTGGGTTGTACATTTCTTACATGGGCTTATTGAGGTTGGAGATTACTGCAGCAAATTCCTTCTTATTTTATTGCTAAAGGCTGTCTTTAATGATAAAATTTTGAAATGTTAAATTGTAATTTTAAGTATTTTAAATTTTATTTATTTTATTTATTTTAAATTTAATTTTAATGTAATTGTAATGTAATTGTAATGTTAAATATCATATTGATAAAAACTGCTTTAAATTTTATATGTGTTTTATTTCTTCTTTGTTTATCTGGTTTAAGATATAGTGGTAGTAGAGCTGAGGAGATAGTTCAGCCCACAAAGAGCATTGTGTATGTCCTGAGTGTGATACACAGTACCCAGCACCCAGTAAGATATGATAGAATGTGCTCTTAATCCCGGGAAAATGGAGACAGCATACACACACAGAAACACATGTGTACACACATGCTTACACACACACACACACTGCATATATCTATATATCTATATGCAGTGTGTGTGTGTGTGTGTGTGTGTGTGTGTGTGTGTGTGTGTGTGTGTAGCCAAGTCACATTTAACCTATTGTTAACAAGAACAGGAACAAGAGATCCATCAGTTTATCAGCAGCCTGGTCTGGCCTGTGTAGGGAGAGGCTGAATCAAAACACAAAACCAAATCATATATAGAAGGTTGAGTTGAGCCATAGAATATATGCAGACAGATCCAGAGTCACTTTCAAAGTTTTTAAGTTTCTATGAAGATACTCTTAATCGAATTGAGTATAGAGCCATCCACTGGAGTACAGGCTACTTGCCAGAAACTATGTTTTTCATTTAGTCATGATTTCCTAAACTCCAAATGAATACGTAGCATTAAAACTCTTTGCCTAACAATTATTAAAGTTTTTCCAACATGAGTAGAGAATTAATACACATTGGCCTGAAGTTGGTAAAAATCAAGTAGTATTAATATTGTCTACAACCATATGGTGCAAAGCAGTCCTGCCTGTGTGTGGGCACACAGTGTCTGCGTGGCTTGGAAACTTTGATAAAAGATTGCTCAAAATTCCTTCTTCCTCCTAAATACAAATAGCACTAGGGCATTCTCAGTGAATACAGTGTGATGACTGAATATGCTTGTCTCAGGGAGTGGCACTACTAGGTATAGCCTTGTAGGTGTGGCCTTGTTGGAGAAAGTGTGTCATTGTAGGCATGGGCTTTACGACCCTCAACCTAACTCCCTGGAAGCCAGTCTTCTCTTGTTTGCCTTTAGAACAAGATGTAGCACTCTCAGCTCCTCCTACATCATGCCTACCTGGATGCCGCCATATTTCTCCCTTGATAATGGACTGAACCTCTGAACCTGTAAGCCAATTCCAATTTAATGTTGTCCTTATGAGTTGCCTTGGTCATGGTGTCTGTTCACAGCAGTAAAATCCTAACTAAGACATATAGTGCATACAAATCTAGCCACTAAAAAAAGAAATGAGTGTGGGCTTCTGGTCTATTAATCTCTAACATATGTGATATCTGAGTTTCTATGTTGTCCTTAGAGGACAGAATGTTTGGCCATCAGAATGCCATATCCTGGGTCTTTAGTTTAGCTTCTCTATTTATTGTAACTTCTGAGATTATGTGCCTTAGATTTACTCTTTTGAAGATTTAAGCATGTAAATAAGATGTATTTATTTGCATTTTATTTGCACATTAATCTGTCTGCCCTGAGTGAATATATTAAAATCATCCAAGCATGTGAGTCCAAAAAGAAAGTATATTTTTAAATCCTCAACTCCAACATTATGGCATAAGTCTTCTGTATATTATGGAATATACAAAAAATTTCCAGAAATTGCAAAAGTCCAATTTCTGGAAATGTAAAGTGGAAGTAATCATAATGCTTATATTACAGGATAGCATGAGAAAATATGATGCAACTCAGAGAGTTCCTAAAACATAAATGTTCTCTATAAATGTTAACTGCTGGTAGACTATAAATGTTAATAACTTCGGGCCAAACTGGAATGCTTATGAATGCCTTGACCTGGTCCTTTGAATAAGCGGTAGATAAATTATTTTATGTACTTTATGACTAAATACTATTCCTCAATACTCCAGCATTTTAAATATCAATTGAGGCATACAATACAACATACCATTTTCTCCCAAATGTCACAAAAATATAAATACATGTTTTAATCTTCTTATTTTATGTTCTAGATATAATCTAATTAACCAATCTCTTAGTTCACTCATATTATATTTATTCACGGTGATATAGCTCAGTGGTAGAGCCCATGCTTTGCATGTATATGTGGGCACAAGAATGTATGTGTGTGCACACGCCCACTTTTTGATTAAGTCAGCCCTCATCTTTCACCAAGTCTCACAATTGAACTCAGGTCATCAGGCTTGTTAGAAAGTACAATTATGCTCTGACCCATTTGACCAGCTTCTATAATGCTTTTTTGTCACTTTTTGAAATATTTTTGTTGTGTGAGTTTATGAAGTGTATGTGTGCTTGACAGAGAGGGAGAGAGAGAGAGAGAGAGAGAGAGAGAGAGAGAGAGAGAGAGAGAGAGCGCATGAATGTGTTCAAGTGCATAGCCACCATGGTCCACATGTGTAGTAAGGCAACACACATTTGTGGAGTGGTTTCTTTCCACCTTTACAGATTCTCCAAAATTTGCATGGAATCCTCTCATCCAATGCACCTTCTCATCCATTTGTAAAACTACTTCTCTTAGCCTGTGTTCCCCTTGAGTCCTATGAACTGAGCTTCTGATCAGTGTTTACTCTCCTTACACTGACATACTAGTTACCTATCAGTTCATTTTTAGATGCACTGTGTACTCCACATGGTATTGGGATGTGACTGTGTCCATAGTCATTTCAGGACTTTTTATTTGTTCAGTAATTTTCCTGGCACTTGAAAATAATTTGATATTTGCTTTACTTGTTATAAACACAGCCCTTGAGGAGCCATTAAAAATTCACACTCTATAAATTTGATAGCAGATTACATCCTTAAGTATTTGGGCCAGAATTTCCATCTTCTTTAGCTGATATAATTTAAGTCCACTTACATGGGGCATCCCATAATCAACTAATAAAGAGAGTCAGGCAAATTATTTTTTCATAGAACTCAAATGATTCCTATGGTGTATCATAATCATATGGTGATATCTTTGCCTTTAACGCATCATACATAACACAGTTTTAGTTGGTGATCAGTTCATGTGCTTTATAATGTGACAAAGCATGTTAGGAATGACAGAAAAGAATCCAGTATGGTATAATGATGTAAGCAAAGAAAGCAAAGAACTGAGTCTCACCAACTATCATTAGATCTCCTAGTTATAGTCTAAGCTCACATTGACAACCAAGGTCAAATGTTTTGAGTAAGCAACACTCATCTGCAAAGAACTAGCTTTTGGGTACAAAGCCTAAGTATCTATATGTATAATTTATTCAGTTGAACTTAGACAACAAGAGGAAGAACAAGCTTTCATGCAAGTTATGCACAAAGGCGAAGGCATCAAACTCACAGCATAAAAGCACAGCCACATCTACCTTAGCATCTAGTGTTCATGTTCCTTCAGCATTGGCTGCAGAATAGCCAAACATAGTGATTATACATAAGAGTTGCTGCATTGGACAATTTGTTTCCTTTTCCCTTAGAGAGGTCCTAGGGGAATCAGTCTCATCTTTAGACAATTCCCATTTCAGCTTCTTTGTCGACCTTGGTCATCTCAGTTCTTCTGGGGTCCTCCAAAATTAGTCCCCTGGTAAAGGTTCTCAGCCATTCTGTGCTCAGATCATCAGCATCCAGTAATGAACCTTATTTTTTCTCAGAGTATGTTTCTAGAGTATGAATTCAATGTATACCTATCTCTACACTGTATGGCTAGTGGTTTCACAACTTGAATCACAGTCTCACCTTCTTGCCATGGAACCTTCCAGACTAGAGACAGGCTGTCAAATTACTGTAGGTTAGCTTCTGAGTCTGGCTTCTACAAATCATCACCCGAATGCCTCCATCAAGCAAATCGGAGAGTCTAGCCACTTGTTTATTCTACAATACAGCACGATTTTTTTTCTCTTTAATAAACTTAGCTTTCAAAAACTTTGAACACAAGCAGTTTCCCTTGATATGTTAGTTATTAACTTAGTGGTCACTCTTTTAAGTATGACAAATTACTGTTGGTATAGTTTTGCTTTTTGTTTGTTTCATTTTGTTTTGTTAGCTTTTCAAAACCTATCTATAAATCACAGTAAGGGCCGGATGTTTGCAGAATCAGAAAAAAAAAAATCATACAATCTAATATACTGCCTAAACATACAATTATTGTTCTTTATAGAAACCATTACTAGATTTTAAAATAGTTCAGAGATGTTAAGGATCTAAGACTTTATTCAGCTTTGTATGTTAGCACAAGAATCTTTCAGAATAGCAAAAGTGATTAAATTTAATGGACAACACTTAGCTTAATATATTTTTCATTTTGCCGAGATAAATTGGGAGATGCCTTACTCAATGATACAGGTGTTTCTTAGTCACCCCACATGACCACATCTCTACTTTGGTTCATTTTAGAAGAACAGAAGGAAACCAAAGTGGTGTGGAGATAGATAGATGATAGATAGATAGATAGATAGATAGATAGATAGATAGATAGATAGGATTCTAATAATAATGGGTACCCAGTTCCTTTAAATCCAGTGAAGAAAACTAATATGGCCACAATCTGACACTGGATAGTTTTGATAGCTTCCTTGTATTTTTAACAGTTTTAAGTTGACTTTGCCCTTGCTGACTCCTTGTTCAACATTTTCTGGCTTCTCCTCCTATGCCAGTTTCTTTAGTTCAAGATTTTTTTCTCAAAGAACCTCCTTAATGTCCTTACCACATAAAATGGCATTTATGTTTCTAATTTTCAATAATAATATTACAAACCATACAGCATTGTGGTGAAGAACACTATTCATAATTTTACACTGATGGGATTTGTGCTTGGAACTAATGCTTGATCCTATGTGTATTTCTAATCTACTTTCCACACATCTGGTAGGGCCACATTCTTCTGTGGGGTAAATTTGATGTCTTAATCAAGACATCAGTATTGTTAAATGTGTTATCATTGCTAAATATTAAGTTCCCTTACTAAAGTGATGAATATAGATGTGTTTTAGGGGCTAGAGACTTTAGATTTTATAAAGATTATATAACATACAAACTATACATTATTTAACAACTCCAGAGCTATCTAAAATAATATCCTAATCAAAAATATTGATCAATCTTGGCACAAAATAAAGACATATGCACTAATGAGCAAAAAATATAAATATGCATAGTTTTCAGAAGTTTGAGTCATGTGACTACTTCAAGAGAGTAGGTAATGTCATATTTTACTACAAATATATTTTAAAACACTTTTGGTTTTTAGAGTTATTTTTGGAAGTTGGGAGGAGGTTGTTACTGTTTTTTTCTTTGTTTTTCTCAGAAGAAAGTTCATTAATCCAGTGACTTCCAGTCCCACTGTAATCTGACGTTTGTCTTTCATTTTTTTCACCTCTTCAGCTTTTTGTTTCTCTCCTTAGAGTCTCCTGATGACAACCTGAAGCTCCTTACTTGACATGGTACGTATTGGCTTTTAGTATGGCCTGAGCCAACACAACAAGGTAGCACCATTACATGGCCTATGAATCAGCTCCTGCCTCTAGGTTCTTGCTCTGCTTGAGTTTCTGACCTGACTTCCTTCAATAATGGATAGTGATATAGTGTAAACCAAATTAAATTCTTTTCTCCAAGTAGCATTGTTCATGGTGATTCATCACTGTAATAGTAACCTTGACTAAGTCAGGCATAGAGTCAGAAATTGGAGGTCAGAGTATAGAGTGGTCTTGGTAATCAATTTGAATGGCTTGTCAACTAGAGTAGTAGATGCACTTCCAGTGTTGTCTGAGAACATTTCCTAAGAGGAATAACTGAGGAGATACCATAATACAAGTAGGTGGAATCTTCCAATGCCATCACAGCTATAAGGTGGTCTATAAAAAAGCAATATGCTTGCTTTTACTTCCTGTTTCTGAAAGAGTATGTCAACCACTGGCTGTTTCAACCTTATCTGACTTCATACTCCAACTTACTTCACTTCTCAGTGTGCATTCAAACCTCCATCTATCCAGGGAACACCCAGGGTTTTATCTTAAGATTCAACTAGTGATACATCGAATTTGTTGATCTGGTGACTTATTGTGTGCTTTGCCTCTGCAGAGTGCAGCTGGCCATTGTTGAACTACTCCATGCATATTATATAAGGTAATACAAAAAGCCCATTAATTATGTATATAATAAATATAAATATTTATATTATAAAATATATGTAATGTATAAATTATATGATATATTATATATGTGTAATATATGTAAATTTTATAACACACACACATATGCTGTTGAATTTCTTTCTCTAGAGAACTTTGCCTAAGACATATATGATACTTAAGAAATTACATTAATGTTTAGAAGACAAATGGAGATGTTATAAAATCTTTGAGAAATACCAAAGAGATAGCGTTGAGATGGGTGAAATAAATTACTTATGGAAAACTGAAGTTACTAGCAATTATAGAGGTAAAATAAAATAAATAGAGCCATACAAGAAAGCTGCCAAGAAAGCAATTATTCTCAACATGTTTTAGAGGTATAAACAGTCCGCAGTTGCTCTAGCTTAAGGTTTCAAGTCAGTGATGCTATTTTCTTGAATCACATGTGCAGAATCACATAGATTGCACAAGGTGCAAGGACACTAAACAACAGAAGCAAGTTGAGGCAAGGTGATTCTAAGAAAAAGAACAGCCAAGAAGTCAACGACTGTGCTGTCAAACATCCAACAATTGGTTTGGAGAAAGCAAGAGAAAAAGAAAATATTGCTTCATAATAAACCTACCAATTTCCTTAATTATACTAAGAAATTCTTGAGGAACGTCTATTAACTTTGACTTATTTTTGAACTAAGGTCAAGGTATTGAAGAAAACAGAACAAAGGTATTGTGTGCCCAACACTCCTATCTTATAGATTGTATTCAGATACACACTCTGAAAAAGTAGATCTTGAATCAAAGTGATTTGATGATGTTATCCATTTAATGATGTTGCATTATAGCTAGAATTTTACTCATGCATGGATTTTTAAAGGAAGAAGTATATTCCTTTAGTTGTGAATATACACTACTTAGTAATGCTGACTGAAAAACTTTATGGACTACCTTGTTCAAGTAGCCATGTTCTAGATTAGAAGACAGATGATAATATGTTTTAAAATGATAGAATTAAGTGTAGGAGCAAGAACATAAAAAATGAGGCCAATTTATCACTGTTTGTGGTGAGTAGGAAGTAAAGAAAGGCTTAATTTTTTTCAGGGAAGAACAATATCAACAGACCCACCATCACAGGTGCATCTGGAGTGTCCTGCTTTCTTTAATAGTCTTCACCTAGTGAAATGTCACCAATACCACCAGCAGCTGTAGACAAGTCTTAAAGGAATATTTGAGAGAATTTTCAGATCAAAATGATAACATACATCATGTATATGTATATTTGTGTGTGTGTGTGTGTGTGTGTGTAAGGATATACTCAAAGTCTTCAGGAAGATTTTAAGAGGAACCTACCAAAATTAAGAATAAGTCCAGGAAAATTAGGTACAAACCTAGGACTTTGAAAATCAACCACACAAGAGCATGCTACAGTGTTAAGGACTCAGTCACACAAAATTAATGACCCAGCCACTGCCACTGATGTGGCTAAATGCTCACTGCAAGTACAAGATGACCACTGTGTTTAGCAGCATCAAAGCAGTGACTAAGCACCCAGGGCAATTACAAAAGAATGTAACATGGATAGAAATATGGGGGATTTTGAAAGGAATCATGAAGAGAGAGACAGAGAGAGGAGAGAGAGAGAGAGAGAGAGAGAGAGAGAGAGAGAGAGAGAGAGAGAGATGAAATGCTGGTTATCTAATGGTAGAGAATCAGAGGTAAAAGAAAAAGAAGTTATATAGCCATAGAGAAGGTGACGTGACTTAAGCTTCTTAACAGAAAAGGTTCCATATGGGATAAGGCTGAGTGGGGCAATTAGAATTCTTAAGAGTGTCATAACTGGAAAGGGAAAGAAGGAGCAGGAGGTGACTCCAAAGGTCATTTTATGTGCAGCAAAGTTGGGGGCTAAGTACAAGCATCCTTTCAAGAGCCAACATTTGTGAGGAAGTGTGATTTTGAAAATATACACTTATAATAAAAATGAGTAAGATTCAACATTTCAAACAAGACCTTTAAGTGGAAACCTAGAAACTCCACCTAGAAAAATACAGAGTAAGGTGAGATGTTAGGTGGAAGGAATTATGGAAGTAGAGAGGAAGAGAAAACAAAATGTCTCTTGAGATTTGTGCAGAAAAAAGAACAAGAAGAGAGAGTCAATGGCCACTCTCTTTTTCCAATCCACAGGTCCAGTGCATTGCTGGCTCCAGCGTGCAGCTTCCTCATATGCACAATAGTTATTTTAAATCATGACCTCTAACAGTGTCATACATGTGTCATGAAGCTTTAGTACAGAATCAGTGAGAATATGTTTAGACCAATACATCTTCATCAAATAGTATTATGAAGCCAGGCAAAGTGTTTTGCAAAATTCTTGATTTGACTAAGGGTACAAATATGGTATGTGACCTTTTCTGAGTTTGGGGACACATATATATGCACACTTACATTCACGATAAAATGAATGCATTGACATTTGTAGGGGTATGGTTTCCAGTTTAAATATTAAAGAAATGGTATTCTGTGTTTGGGAGGTCTGAAATCCATTACATAACCTCAACAATATCTGTGTGACAAATTTCAGTTTCTTTGACAATATAACTACCTATTTTGAGAATACTATTCATTTTTTTTTTTTCAAAAGCAGCTTGGAAATATTTGATTTTTGAAAGGTGAGTTGGCTGGAAGAATTTTTTTAAAGTATGAAGATGGAGAGAGTCTATAAAATCACCGACTTTAGCCATGGCACACTATAGGAGGGCTAAGTAAAATAATAATCCCCCAAAGCCGCAAGAAAGTTAGAAGTTTGAACACTCTAGTGCCAAAATGCCTTTAAGAAATTGTTGCGTGAAGGCCCTGATTGAGAGTTGATGCAAAGAAAAGTGTCTGGCTAGTATAAGGGGGAATTTGTGGCATGCTAGAAAGAAGCCATAATGCAGGGGCTACTGCACTGTGAGGTTATGTATGTACTTCTAGACTTTCTACTTATAGTTTATCTGATGAGTTGTTTTTCATAATGAAAAATTAACAAATAAATTCACACACACACCAAAACTTTAAAAATTGTTCAAGAAATGTCAGAACACTACCTTAATTTCTAACCTTACATGCATTTTCTAGGTGACTTAGTGGTTCAATAGCCTGTATTAGTACTTATGATTAGCAGGGAATATTATAATTATAAAAAAAAAGCAAATACTCTTCATACTGCATTCAAGATTACTCCGTGGTTGATGAAATGGCACAAGAGGAAAAGATAGCTGTTAAAGAGGAAAAGATAGCTGTTAAGTAAGTGTGGAGACCCGCATTCAGTCTCTGAGACTTGCATGGTAGAAAGAGAGAATTGATTCCTTCACATTGTTTTCTGACCTGCAAACATCTACTGTGACATGTGCACACCATTACTCAAATGGGAACATGCACAATAAAATGTAATGCAATTTTTTAAAAAAATAAGATTAACTTAAAAGTTAAAAAAAGAAATCCTACATGTATACCCTTTTTTGGGCTAAAGGTCAGCTGGCTTCTAATAGGTGATAGATGCCAGGACTGAATCAAAGATAAGGACAGAACACTGCTGCTGCCTTTACTGAATCTCTGTAAATTTTATTGCTTCCATGCATGTTGCCTTCCTGCAATCTAGAATACTGCTAACATGTGTGGTGGATTTCAGTAGGTATCATTTGTATTTCATCAACTGATTGCAAGGATATGTGTGTGTGTGTGTGTGTGTGTGTGTGTGTGTGTGTGTGTGTATATATATATATATATATATATATATATATATATATATATATAATTTATGTTTGAGTGTCCTATATGTGTGCATGGTGTACATATGTGTATGTGTACACACAAATCCATATGGTGTATATGTATAAATGTATGTAAAAACAAATCCGGATGGACTACTGATGCTAAAACTCAGAAGTTGTAAACAGCATGGACTGATCACTTAGCCACACAATGGATCTAAAATCAAAGAGCAATGCTAAAATCTGCCTGCATTCTGCATCTCTCCTTTACTTTAGCTGAAGACATAGATAAGTCACTGTCCTAAATACTAGTCTTTTTATTGTCTCTTAAGAGCAAAACCTTTAGGAAGGACTATGGCCTGCATGAGGCTAATTATCCTTGAAAGTGAGACTGAATCCTGGAACATTTTCCATTGTCCCATCCAGATTGATCCTTAATTAATGACAGATAATGACCTCTTTGGATTACATTGAAGAACCAGAACCACAATAATTATCAATGAGATGTACCTCAACCTTGACTGCTTCAGGACATATAACTTTTTTCCCTCTATCCTGATTCCTCCTTGATTTAAATAAATCTCATGCCAGTGACCCCAAAATACACTGCTGTCCACCAGACTTTTCATCAGTTTTTCTTCTCAGGTCAACAACTTTGAATAAGCCTTCTTTCTCTATTTTTTGTCCTTTCTCATCTTGTTATCTGGAGTGTGAAGATGGCTGGCTGAGCTTTGCTTCTTGAGGCTGCTGGAGTCCAGGATTTTATACCCTAAAATTACAATACTTCTGTCTCATGAAACTTGAGAGTGGTTTCCTTGTAGGTAAGGCTGCCTGTATGTTCAAACACAAGGAGTGTGATTGTGAGTTGGAAGAACAGGAAGGACAAAGATAATAGAAGGGAAAGTATGTCTGCAATGCCTGTAGTCCTTTGGATATAGTTGAGGTCTAGTGGTCTATCTCTGGTCCACTTTGTGATATATGTAGTCCTTTGTATATGGTTGATGTCTAGTGGTCTATCTCTGGTTTAATTTGTGATATCTGTAGTCCTTTGTATGTGTTTGAGGTCTAGTGGTCTATCTCTGGTTTATTTTATGATGTCTGTAGTCCTTTGTATGTGGTTGAGTAGTCCTTTGTACTGGTCTATCTGTGGTTTATTTTGTGATGTCTGTTGCTGCTGTCCTCATTCAGCTCAAGTATAGGCAGTCATCACACTATCTGCATGTCCAATACCAAATGTTCACCCTAAAAACATACATACAACTAAAGTTATACAAACTGAACAGATGATATTTAAGAATATATTTATATATACATATATATGTATTTATGTAACATCAATTAATGAAAAATAGGCCATGAATCTGTAAAAGAACAAAGAAGAGTTTATGGAATGGTTAGATGTAAGAAAAGAAAGGGAGAAATGTTGTAATTATATTAGTCTCGAAAATACTAATAAAAAAGCAACAAACACGAAAAAAGTGGTATTTAGTTAAAAATTTGTAAGCAGTCAACACACAGAAGGCTTCACTGGAAGATAAGAAATCTACAGGTGATGAGGAAAGCTTGTCTTATGAAACAAAGCAAGGTGATAAAATCATATAAATAAATAGCTTTTTGTGTCTTGGTCTAAAAGATGTTTAGAAGCTGAAGTTGTATATAATTACAGGTAGGAAGAAAGACATTATGAGTTCCACATTTCTTCTTCACATAACCAGTTTGGAGGTGATAAGGATAATTATAAGCATTTACTGTGAGAGTAAATTTTATCCTGCATTGTCTGTCTAGAAGGATGAACACAAAGAGAAGCACAGCAGGGACTGAAAGGGATCTCTTGCTCACTCCCAGCTGAGCTGACAAAGATTAACATATTATTAAAATTCAAGTTTTCCTAATATGTCTCATTGGTAGTCAGCTCAGTAATGGTGTCCCAGTCTTCAGCCATTTTTTTTCTAGTAATAAAAGTGTTTGCCAAAGAATTCTCTGTCTGACCTGGAAAATAACCTAGTAAATTCCACAGAGAATTAGACTTTAGTTGCTTAAGAAAGATAAGCTAAATGAAAGGGTGAGTTGAGCATCAGTGGTACTGAGAGCATCTCCATGGTAACTTTGAAGACTGAAAAAATAAACCAAAAGCAAGTAAGAAATTGTGTCTTCAGTGGATAGAACTGGGAATTGAGAGAGAAAGAGAGAGAGAGAGAGAAAGAGAGAGAGAGAGAGAGAGAGAGAGAGAGAGAGAGAATTGATGTAGCTGATGAACTACAGATATCATCTGCAGATATCATGTGGTTGAACTCAAACATTTTCCAATAGTTAATTGTTCATATGTGTGTAAACTAAAGCTAACTGGAGTAGTGTTAATTGAAGACATTTAAAATGCAGTTGGCAGTCTGTTGCTACTTAGCTTTACACAGCCCATACCTGAAGGACTGAACTAAGGTATCTAGTTGTTAAATTAGTTAATTAATTATTTTATTTATTTATTTATTCTTCTCTCATATATTATATCCTGATAACACTTTTCCCTCCTTCCATATGTGCCATTCCTTCTCCCCACCAGATCCACTCTTCTTCCATTTCACTTCAGAAAAGAGCAGGCCTCCTGGAGATATCAGTCAAACAGGGCATAACAAGTACCAATAAGTCTAGGCACATAACCTCATAACAAGGTTGCATGAGACCCAGTAGAAGGAGTGTGGTCTCAAAAGCAGAGAAATCAAAGACAGCCCCAGCTCCAACTATCAGGTGTCCCACAAGAACACAAAGTACTCAACCATACATGTATATGGAGGACCTAGTTCAGACCCTTATAGTTGTCACTTCAGTCTTTGTGAGCCCCTATGATTAGTTGATTCTCTGGGCTGTGTTCTTGTGGTGTCCTCAACCACTTTGGATCCTGTGTATACTACATAATGTGTTCATCTTCTAGTTGATACAAAGATATTTTTTCATAGACATCAATTTTTATTTAACCTATGTAATTCTTGTAACTTTATTTTTTTTTCATGTGGTTTATGCCTGCTTTAAAGTAAGACACACCTGAACTATGACTTCTTTGGTCTGACTTGGAGAACATATAACTTCCTCCAGTCCATTCCTGTATTCTCTCACAGTAATTTTTATAACTATTATATGTTAAGTTGATTGCAAATATTAAATCATGTCATATTTTAAATGTTAAATATTTAAAAGTTAACCAATTATATACTAACAATTCAGGAATGGTTTCTGACTATTAGTGCTAGTGAGAGCTATATACACTTAAGGTCAAAAAATCCATCATAAAAATCTGTGAAGAATGGAGATGAGATATGCATGTAACTTTAATTTTTTTCAAACCCTATTTTTAATAGTGGTTCTTAAATGATTTAATCTCCCTTGTAGTCCACCACCCACCAGAGGTAGTGGAAATGAAAGCATACAGGGGTTATGAGGAGTGGACCTGTCTAGAAAGGTTCTTTGGAGAAACACCCATCTGTGTTGTCTGGAAATTGGCAGTTCAGATCACAGATTAGCAGGCAACGACAGCTCAATCAATTCACAGACTCCATGGATATCCCAGCAGTCCAGTTCAGTAGAGTCAAGATAGCAAAGAATCAGCAGCAGTGGCACTGCCTAGCAGAGACAGCCGGGCCTCAGCCTCAACAGGAGGGGCCAACAGGAATGTCAGTTCTCTCTCAGCTGTGCCTCTCAGTGAAGACTTGGACCCACAAGCATGGCACAGCCAGCTGTTCCAGCAAGCCAAGCTCTGCCTCATTCACTATTTTGAGTCCTATTTATACCCTCAAAACACCACATGTCTTACACATGCCCGCCTCAGCACAGGTTTTGCCTCAGTACATGCATCAAATCAGACCGAGTCCACAGAAGTGGGAAGAAGCTACAGCACACTACCAAAAGATTTTGGGCATGTTTCTCTCTATGGAGTCTCAATGAATGAAGTTCAACTTCATTTGTAGTTAGACAACGTAAAGTGGATGTCATTAACAAAAACATGCATGTCATTAACAAAGACTCATCACATGTCCTTTCACTTACTTGCTTCAGCAGAACATCCTTTCTCCTGTGTCTGCTACAGTGAGACTTTCCTTCAGGAGTCTGCCTTAGCCTTTCACACATGTCTCCACCTTAACGAAACGTTCCTTCACGTGTTTGCTCCAGCAAAATACCATCCAACTGACTTTCCAATGAACCCTTAAGTTTCCACTCCATATGCATCCTGAGGAATGTTGTTCAAACTAAAGGATGCCTTGTTTGTGAGAAAAATATGGAGAAAAAATTCAAGTATTGCCATACATCAAGACTGATAAAATCTTAATTAAGGCACCTTAATTGTCAAGTTATAATTATGATGGAAGCTCAGTGCTTATCTCCTCTCAATATGCACAATTACTGATATGGGAACTTTTACTCTTGCTCCTGTGGGCCATAACCTGCCCTACTCTGACTCTTATGGCTTGTCAGTCTCTAACAACCTTGTCCAGAGTACCAATTTCTGCTCTCCTAGAACCCGTGGTCTGGGACCCCTCACTCTGCAACAGCTGTCATCAGAACTGCTTCCAGGCCAGACTTCTCATGTGTTGCACAGCTCCTGCTAGAGACCCTGCACAGGCTCAGGGTCTCCAGCTTCTGCTGTGACTGCAGGACCACATATGCTTGCTCTCAGAGCTTTGGGTCTGGCAGCTGACACTCTCTGGTTCATGGGTCTAAAACTTTGACTCACACAGATTGATGGACCTAGTGGTTTGAGAATTTGGGTTTTGCCACCCATCCTATGTGATGAACCTGCCAGGGCAATATTTTTTTCTTGTGGCACTGGATCTGCATTCTACAGATCATCTTACTAATTTCCAATTAGTAAGTGGGTGGCTACCCACTTCTGAATTCCTGACCTTTGAACAGAAAGAAATGTCCTCTCATCCCCTGATTTCCAATTCCTCACTTACTCTCTGACCTGGTGCTGGCTGATGGATGTCCTCTGAGAACTCTGTTAACACACTAACTCAAAGTCTAAGACAGCATTGCAAATGAAATTTATAGTGCAATTTTCTTTGCAAATTTTATGAAAACTCAAATTTTCATTTTATATATTTACTGACATAATGCCTAGCGGTACTTGGTTTTGTTTAGGTTTTTTTGTTGTTGTTGTTGTTGTTTTTGTTTGGTATAAGAGGGGATTGCTATTCAATGAGCAATATGCATTTGAAGATGAAAACAGGCTTGGGAATCTAATGAGTTATAAAATTGAACAAACTTTCAGGGACCTCAGGTAGTTTTCTTTCTCAGACTATGGACAGTAAAAATGTGTTGTTTGACTACATAACTTTGTATTAGTTAAATATAAGATACATGTGCTTCTTCAGAACTAGGATCTTCAAATATAACCTGACAAGTCTATCCTAGATCAGTCAGTAAGAATTCTATCTGGGAAGCAGAGAAACAAGAAATATATGTAGAGCTCTGTCTTGTTTAGACATCACAATGTGTGAGGGGGTATTTCCCTTGTTACATAAAATATTTCATGTGTAGCAAAACTTAATGATTCCTTCAGCAAACTCCTGTCGTGTAGAGCAACACATAGCTGGAGAAATAGGTTTGTCTATTCTTGGGTGCAGTCTTCAAATACTGGAATATTTATTATATACTTGTGAGGTTTCACCTACAGCCGTGGCAACTGACAGTCTACAGACTAAGAATTCTGAATTTAAATGGATTTAGAATGAATATAAAGATTTCATTTACTTGGTGGACATCTCAAGAGTGCACTCAGTATTCTTTCTATCCCTACAGGATCAACATGTTGAGGGAGAGGTGTGGAATGTGGTGTCTAGAGAAGACTGTACTAATAACTAATCCAAACTCTCCTTGTGTAACATATGTGGAGGGAGAGGGGTGTTGTTAAGAGGGTGGCAGCAGCAGGGTTAGAAGCCACATCTTTGAGCATCTGGGAAGAGTGTTGCTCCACTGGCCTGCGATGTTGCTATGTGAAAAGCTTTATAATTGTAGAAAAGAGTTACAGTTATCCTCACTCATTAGTAGAAAAACAGTCAAGGAAGAAGAAAAATCAGAGCAGTTCTAAGGTAAATTCATAATATGGGGTGTTATAACTATCTAATAATTTTATATCTTTCTTCAACTGAACAAGTTACATGAAGCATCATATATAATGTGACAGAACCAACATACACAATAGGACCAATAGTATAACAGAATCAATATAAATCATTTCAGTGTTTAGCTCTAGAGAAGTAGAGACAAGCCCAGACTTCATCTTTCACAGAAATGAAAAGTACAACTCACTTTTTATAAGAAAATAAATGGAACATGAAAAAATTTACACATAAATAACACCTTAAGTATTAAAAAAATTCATGATGCTTCATAATTTTGTATAAATCCCATATTAAGAATATGAGAAGTGGCTTTACATAAAGACCCTAAAAATTTCTAAAAATTCTGATTCCTTAGTATCACTCAGTTGAATAATTCAATAATTATGTATGCATATTATTCATATATATTCATATATTATTAAGTAAACAAATGTACAAGGTTGCACCTCACATAATTTCCATTTTAAAAATGAAGAAACAGAGGCATCAGAATATTATTATTGAAATTTGTGATTGTAAGGTTTGGCTTACTTTTAGCATGCTTGCTTAGGCCAGATATTAATTGCCACCTACCCTCTGGTGGTGGTGTGCATCTGGGGCCATTTGTGAATTTTAAAGCTAGTTAAAGTAGGGGGTTGTTCACCCATCCAGCAACACAGTATTCAGTCACCATAAACAGCTAAATATCTAGTTCTATTTCTCAAAAATTCTCTAGGGCATGCTACATAATTATCAAGGCCTGCAAAGCTAAAACAAGTTTTTAGTAGGCTATGTAAAAGCAATTTCAAGGTGATCAGTTTATTAGCCTACGTCATTCTGTTGTAATAGCCCAGGTAACTCCCTCTATAAATTCTGCAGTGACTAAAATTTGTAGCCGCTCATTGAACCAAAATTATATGTTGAAACACCCATTAATTCAGCACTCAGTTCAATAGCATATGCAAGCCAATACTTGCTCCCAAAGAGAATTCACAGAATAACCCTGTTTACCAGTGACAGATCTCATATCTCCATCTAACATGAGGTAGTCAGTAACTGCATGGGTCTGCACTAATTTACCACATGGTGGGAGGGAAAGAAGAAGGTTGGTTCCTGGACACAGGTTTGAAGTCTAATCTATATGATTCCCTGTATTGTCCACATATTTTGGAAACAGGGCAATAAAAAGTAGAAACCTTTTCATGGTAAAAGCTTCCTAAAGCAAGCCCATGGTGAACTAAGCATTATCCCAGAATAACTGATTCAGACTGTGCTCAATAATAGGACTTCTATAATAATTTTATTCCCACTTCACAAATAGAAAAGCATAATTATTTACTTTCATTTAAAGTAAACACCCTTTGCAGTTCTTGAACACTAGGATACAGGGAGGCTTAAATACTACATGCTGAATGAAATCAGTTACACTTTGAGCACGTATTTCTCGAACATTCCCTGTTTCTTAATTTTTAAAGTACATTTATGGAGATCTTATTACACAGCAGGCAGTCACTGTGGGACTCATCCTTTGGGAACTGATAGTAAGAAAGATGGAGATGATTTTTGCTTTCTTAAAAGACATGGGGTAGTAGCAAAGTCAAGAAACTGTGTAATCTTAAGACTTTTAAAAGATGTGCAGAGATTGTCTATATAAGAAAACTAACTCTTCAGAAAGGAAACAAAGAAGGTCAACAAAATGTCTTGCTGAATCTGGTGAACAATGAGTCAAAATAAAATTAGACATATCCACAGGGCATAGGGAAGCCCTTTGAGTTTGGAGCACATAGAGCAGAGGGTGAAAACAAGTTTTTGAATTACAAAAATAGATCAACTCTTGTAAGATATTATGGACTAGATTAGGGGGATGGGTCTTGCTATGATTTGTAATGATATTAATTTAATAACTTCAAGGAGGAAAGTCAGAGTTGGAAAGAGACGCCAATTATGAGTCCAGGATACGCACAAATGATCAAAGTTACCTCCCAGAACACATTTTTAAATATAAGGTCGAGTGCCATGTGCTTATAATCCCAGCAATTAGTGAGGCAAAACTTGCTGCCCTGCTTATCTGGCCTGCAGAAGTTCTTGTATAAAATGAAAGGTGGGTTGTGTCTAAGGAACCACACTGACCTCTATGCTCTCCAAACACACACATATGTGTATACATGCCCCTCTGCATGTGTGAACACACACACACAGAGAGAGAGAGAGAGAGAGAGAGAGAGAGAGAGAGAGAGAGAGAGAGAGAGAGAGAGATCACAATTCCAAAAGAAGCCACTGGGAAAAACAAAAGATCAAATAAGTACTAGAATGCATGGGAAATGAATGGCTTATTGTAGATGTAAGGTCATGTGAAGAGCATAATAGGATTTAAAATTCATGAGTGTTTTTCTAAACAATAAACAACATCCATTTGGTACAATGGTTTCAGATGTGTCTTGTAAATTTTCTGTAACATTCCTAGTCCTTCAAATGTTAAGAGTGGTTATTCGTTAGAGTTTTTCAGAATTGTCTTAATTTTTTTCAGACCTATATACAGGAGTCTAGGATAGTGATCTAGGAATACATTCCCTTTCTGTTTATTTTTTAGTTGAGCTAAGTAAGTTTTAGAATGTATTAAGAGAATTATCTTGGCAGGCTCAGTATTGTTGAGTATGAAACTGCTAGTTAGAGCATATTGGTGCAAAAAATTGTAGGAGTTGATCATCTGTCCTCTCTGAAAAACAAAACAAAACAGAGCTGGAGAAATGGGCCCTGACTAAGAAGAGCACTTGCTTTTACTAAAGAGAATAAAATATAACTGAAAAGCACATTGGTAATATAGTTGCTATAGCTGAGGCAATACTAACCCGTAGGAAGCATGATCACAACCAGCCACTGCCTGGTGGAAAGTCAATCAGAATAGAAAGGTGGAAATTCACTGATCATCAGTAGAGTAGTAGAGAAGCTGGGATGAGAGAAGGCAGCCAAGAAAGAGAAACAGACTTAAGGAGTTCGTGGGGCTCTTCTTTAACGCAATAGGGAAAATGTGCTCTACATGAATCTAGGATGTGATTCAAGCTCTATAAGAGTACAAAGTTTGGCAACATATACAAATAAACATTTGAAAAGTGGAGATGCTAGTTATTCTAATACAATTGCTATGTAGTGCCTTCATGAAACCAATTATTACATGGTACCACATAAATATGTATAAACATCATGTTGGTATGAAATGTGCAATGAAATTTGCTTTATAACTTCTTATATTCTTCAATGTTACATTTTACATATTGTGTGCATAATTTTAATTTTTTTATCATTTTATTTTGATAGTTCATCCTTAAGTGTCAAAGATTATGGAATTCATGCAAGGAGAAAGAAAAGGGGAGATGAGACGTTTTGCTAATAAAAATAGTGTATCAGTGACTAAGAAGAAGAAACAATAACCTTTCAATGGGAAAATTTTTTATGTGAAGAAGTCATGGTGATTAAGGGAACAAAGAATCAGGTAAAGAGAGAGGAGCAAGAGGTGGGAAGATGGATCAGGTATTGAAAGTGAGGTCTCCTTTTATAGAGGAGCTGAGCTCGGTTCACAGAACCCATGGTGGGGTTTTCACACAGGCTGTAACCACATCTAAGCTCCAGGGATCTGACATTTTCTTCTTGCTTCTGTATTCACATACACACACTTTATTCCCAGACATACATGCATATACAGAATTGAAGATAAACAAAATATTTTAAGAAGTCTAGAGAAAAATAATGCTAGGGGCATACACTAAAAACATTTAATGGTTTTAGTAAATAATGAGAAGAAATACTGTTGTACATCCCACTTACATGTGGATCAACTAAACGACAATAGCGGATGGCGGGCTCAACTGGATCCACTTCTAAGTAGAAATTAACAACATCTTATCACATTCTGGATATATTGGTATACTGAAAACTCCAGTGATTAAGGTTAATCAGTATTTGGTTGTCTATTTATACCTACACTCTTCATTATTCATCTATCAATATAAAAAAGTCACAACAGTGAGCTTGGATGACACACTGGGACTCCTATTTGACAAACCTCACCCTGATGATTCAGCTATGGAAACAACATGAAAGGCATTTTGAAGATTAACAGCTGGACTTGCTTCTTGTTAATAAGACACCATTTCATATAGAATGAAGCAAAGCACTAATAAGATGTTATCCTTCAAATTAGCTCAGGCAATGAGGTGCAAGGGAGTCCTGAAAATTAAAGCCAACACCCAGCTTTCTGAGTGCTATATAATGTTCCCAGCAAAGATATAGTGTCTACATCTGTAAACCTAACATTTGACATCTTGAGTCTTTTTAACTAACTTCAATTAAGGGTTTGAGGAGTATGCTTCATAGCCCCTGCCACTCATTCAGGAGCTTGGGTAAAGCTCCATCACTGTCCTCCATCACACACAACTCTAATCCCAAAAGCTTTGAAGATGGCATTTTCTTGCCCAGCAGTTGTCATAGCAGAACCTGGCTCCTGGACAACTTTCAAGAAACCTACAGTGAAACTTCTACCTGCCAACTGGCCAGCGGCGGACAGCACCAGTGCAAAGTGGACCCCTGTGTGCAAAATCCCTGGAACTCTAGAGCTGACCAACCAATTTGTTCTTATTCCAAGACCTGTGAAAGAACAACAGAAATAGCTCCAGCTGTGCCAGAGCATGCTTCTCAATCCTGCCAGTCAAGAAATTGTAAGCAAGTGGGTTTTGTAGCCCAGAGCTACCAACCTGCAAGTTACATAACCAAGTGTTGCCCACTAAAGTCTACAGTGATTGAAAGTTCCCAAACTCTGGAGTTTGAATCCAGCCCATGCTGCTCTCAGGTCCCTGAGTCCAGTTCCTGTAATTCCTCGAGCAATATTGTCGCTGGGCAACATCTTGTAGAATCTTCTAGCTCTTATGAGCCAACGTGCTGTGTGACTGGAGGTTCACAATTGCCTAGTAAGTGAAGAATTTATAAGGGATATGGTTGACTTGAATTGATTGCTGAATACTTGGAAACTCTATTTCTCTAAATCTAAAATAATGTGTTTGTATGTGTGAAGAATGAATATATATGTTTCTATGTCTCTTTCTAATTGCAAAGGATGGTTGTTTTCCTTTTGGGCATTTCTTATGGTAAACTAGGATCACAAAGCATGTTAGTCATTTTATGTCACTTGGACACTATTTACTGTACACCAAGAATAACCATGGTTTCTTAAAGAAAATAAATTTTCACTAATGTATATGAAAATATTTAGCAAAAAAATCTAGCTTATTAACTAATGTGGTTATATAAGATATCCATGATATAATATAATCTGCTCTGGAAGCTCAAAGTGCCCTACAATTTCTGATAGATTCAACTGAACCAGAAACAAATAAGTATTCAATAACACCAGAAATATTACTAAAATTGGGTAAACTCACTAGCTGAATCAAAACACTTGAAATCAGAGATGGAGTCTCTCAGTTGAAACTTCGTGAGAAGTTTCAATTTTACCTGCATGAACCTCAGGACAAGGTAGTATTTGGTGGCCTTTTTAACAGATATTCACAATTAGAATCACCGTTGTATTTATATTGTTCTTTCTTTTCTAATCTTTAATTCCCAGTGATTTGGTGATGGAAAAATGTTATTTTCCTTAAATAAAATAGCTTTTTAATAAATATAGTTGTCACACTATCATTTTCTTTAAGATTTTTATGAGGATTTTAAAACGGGGTGTGTGTGTGTGTGTTTGTGTGAGAGAGAGTGAGTGTGTGTGTATGTGTGTGTGTGAGAGAGAGAGAGAGAAAGAGAGAGAGAGGAGAGAGAGAGAGAGAAAGAGAGAGAGATCCTCTGGAGGGACAGAGCAAGGAATCTTAAATTCAGAGCCATGTATCCAGCACCCTTGCTGTGAGTTTTATATTATAATTTTGAAGGATGCTTTGATGTGATAAAAATGGTAGACATTTGAAAATTAAAATATCATGTTCCCTTACCACACTTTTTAGGAAAAGAGCTAGAATATGATATCACATTTTTAGTTTTTAATCCAAAGGTAATAAGCACACTCAACTTAAAGATCATGAATGAAATCATGGAGTCAGAATAGAGTACGGATATTTGAAAGGCAATATTATTTAAGTGTCTCGACTATTTAGAAACTTTGGGGCAGGACTAAATAGATCTCTCATTTTCAAGGAAAAATTTGGTTGTTAAGATCATGGTCTGTAAAGTTGAAATCCTATGTTTATTGAAGGCTATTTCAACTCTAACTAGGTGATCAGGTGCAAATTATTTCACTATTCTACAACAAAACACGGTGTTTTCAACTTTAAACTCGAGACTATAAGGATCCAGCACTGTGAGGACTAAGAGTCCTCAACTAAATACATCAAACATTCTCAGTATATCACTGTGTGTGTTGTCGATGCTCAATATGGTCAGTCAAGCAGCCTTGTTAGAGACACAGCAGGTTGCAGATGATGGAGATTCGTAAACAAACCAAGGGATCTATGACAAACGAAGGAAGCTCAGCATCACGATCAGAATAGAAATAGTTTAGAATTTTGTAAAAGAAAAGTATTAAGAAATGAATATTACAACTGGGATGTGGGGCTGAAGAGTGGTAGCAGTTAAAAGCACTTGCTACTCTTGCAGGGAATCTACCCTCAGTTCCTTAGCACCAAAATGGTGGTTCAAGAGCATGTGCCTCTCTAGTGTCAGACAATGGTGCACATTTCTGGCCTCTGAGGGCACCAGGCATACAAACATTTATGCAAGCAAAATACCCGTACCAAAATTAACAACAGCAATACCCCTACACACTGTACCTAACTGAAGCAGGCTAGTGCATTACCTTCGAAGTAAAGACAAAGCTAATGCTTTGTCAGTCTCCAGATTAGTGTTTGGGACTCGGGGGGGAAAGTCATTTCTGGATGACTGTGAGAGTTTTCTGAATAAGACTGGAACTGAAATCAATGAACCTTAGCAAATGATCCTTCTCGGGGCAGATACTCCTTATAAACCCACCACAGACCTAGATACAAGAAAACATGGAGGACGAAAGTATTTTCACATGCTTGTTGCTTTTCTGTTGAGCTCATATTTTAGTCTTTTCTCAGCTTTGGGTGTGGTTTACACTTTTATCCTCCAGGTTCCCAGGCCGTCATAATTAGATCAAAATGACCAGGCTTTCATCAAAATGACCATTGGCTTCCTTGTGTATCCAAGGTACATAAAACAGATTAATGGGACAACGTCACAATCTGTGACTATAGAGGAACTACATGAGATTTATGTCTTCATAATTACAGTATAAAACGTAAACTTACTTCTGTTCTTTTTAATAACCCTGATTAATACCATATTGAGACAAAGAAGACCTGAACTTAAGATTCTTTAAATCCACAATTGTTTGGATGCTTTTTAGAGGTGTGACTTGAAAGGAACCAGAGGGAGACCTGAGAGAGAAAGGCTAACCACTACTTTATTTCATCAATGGAAGCACTGATCACTGTCATAAAGGAGTATTTCTGAAGCCAGATGTTGCTATGTAGTCTCTGGCCACAGCTGTAAAGTGCTATCAACATAGCTTTGGAAACAATAAATAAATACTTCATTTCACACTGGTCTCTCAAGGTCTCAAACTGGGCAAGATGTCAACATGGATGAATTTCTTTTCTACAATAAAGATTATTGCTAGAGTTCAAATGGATCACAAGTGATGAATTAAATTTGTTTGAATGATGTTTACTGCATAAGATTTCTACATGTATAATGGATATAACTTATATGGAAGAATGGGCTTTATTTAATAATGATTATATATGGTTAGGGTGGGGAGGGAGGATTAAAAACTCAACAGTCAGAAATAAGGAAAGACTTATTTTCATGTCTATCCTATTTATCACTGTAAGCTAATTACTCCTTCGTTCTAGGCTGAGCTTGATCACGTCCCTAAAAAGTTATCTGAAGAATGGGTCAGTCCATGATATAATCCAACATGAAAGACATGTAAGACCTCCACAGAGATGAATCCTGTGGCCTCAAGTACAAGACTTTTGATATTTGAGTATGAAATGGTATAACTGCAGGAAGAGACCTTAGAGGAAAATTTACCATAATAAGAAGATCATGAAACCGGTTGTGGCTAGATCTTGCTCAATTTCAAATTCTGTCAATTACTAGTCCTGGATGGTTTGACATTTCAGAGATTCTGTTCTTTCTCTGTAAAGTGAAGAAATGGTGCCTAATGTACTAGATGATTGTGACAGCTCAATGATAAAGTGCCAATTAAATGCTTAGTGGAGTGTTTAACACATAGCAAGTGTGCAATACACGCCAGGTATCATTTGACACTTCATTTGCTATTTGGCTCCTGGGGCTCAACCTCAGTTTATGATTGAGTGTGCTGTACTAAAAGCACAGGGCAAAGACCAATGAAAGCTTTCTATTGCTTGAGAAAGGACTGAAACAGTGTGGTACATCCTGTTATGCCATGAGAATTCACATTCTATATATTTCAAAGCACTTTCTGTACGTCAAATGATACCTTTCCAAGAAGAAACTATAGTGTGATCTATGCATTAGTGAGTCAGAGTCATCAAAACATAGGGATCTGGACTCTATGATTGTCTGCTGAAATCAACTGTACTGAATATCAGGGTCATTGGTTTGCCTTTACATTAATGTGCCAATAGCCAAACACAACCAAGTATTAATACCTGAGCATTTAGTATTTACCAAACATTCTGTATATGTCTTATTTTTAATAACTGAATGAAAGAATCACTATTTTATTTAGCCTATTTTCTAGGTAAGATGAAGGCTAACATGAATGGAGTTATCAGGTGTGTATAAGAAGTACATAATAGAGTTAATTCACACATATTGCATTTCACAGTATAAATGACATCACATTGCTAGGAATCGGAGTAATTTCAAGTATAAGGGACACCCATGCTGTATAGAAAGTCAGTAAAATAATTTTATTGAAAATTATTACTATGACGAATCGTTGGGAATATAGAGAGAGGAATTTCAGAGCACTAAATATGACTATATGACATGTGCCTCCCACTTTATCTAAATACAGTTTATTTTGTAAACTTTGTCATTGGAGTCATGAAGGGATCCTGAAGGGAGGACTTGGTTCCACACTGATGGAGAATCCTCTTATACCTTTTGTTGACAACAGCTTCCTTACTCTGCTTCATGTGAATATTCAGGAGTTCCATTCATCTCACAGCTTGTAATCCTTTCACCTAAAATGTCTCCAGCCTTTCTACTTACATATAAAAATAAAATAGTTCACTAAAAAAGTTGTTAGAAACACCCAACTTAGAGCCACTCCATTAGGCCTTTTGAAGCCATATCTCCGAGGTAACTAAGAGTGGTGAATTTTAAATTCCCATGGTCTTCCTCTGATACTGATAAGGGATAAATTGCACTATAGGCTGACAGGTGCAGGTACTGTAAACATAGGAAGCTAAATTAAAGCAAAACCATTCTGTTCTTGCAGAGTTTCGAGCAATTTGTTTGACATTTTAATAAAACTTTCTCTAGTTTTGTGGAAGCAAACTCTCTAATGAGATTCAAAGAGAGTCATTCCTGGGAGCCCAAGGCAAAGTCAATGTTGTTGCCTCTGCACATAACAACAGAGAACCCTTCAGGGTAAATAGCTGAAATAGTGAAGCCAACTCTTGTTCTTCTAGTGCTCACTATGGTCCTGCTTCCAATATGGGGTCAATGTTCCTGCAAGAGGTCAATACCTACTAATTGACAGAGATAATGAGAGAAGACTGAAAATCAAAGGCCAGCTGGTAACAGCATCCGGAGAGTGCACCAAGTTGTCATCATTCATAGATACTCACTGCCTCCTTCCTTACACTGACTGTGCACTAATCCTTTGATGACAAACTCCCTTTACAAACTGCATAAGGAGCAATCACAGGCTCACTGATGGTTTTTGTTTTGTTTTTTGTTTGTCCTTTTGACATGAACTAAGCAAACTTATTTTTACACTCAATCCTTTTGGATTTATTTAATAATGTCTGCTAACATTCTCAAGCACAAAGTGCATTCCTAGACCACATATTTTGCTAAACTCTAGCATGGAGTAAAATAATTAGAAATACTTGCTCAATTGATAATTATAAGGCTACATTATAATACACTTATAAAATGGTTAATTTTGTAGTAAGACTCAGTTAAGGTTTGCCAGGCTTGTAAGAGTAGCTATCAAGTGCCTCTGTTGGAAAGCAGTATATCTTTTGGAGAAAATAGAAACAGGCATCAAGGTGCTTTCCATTTTTCAAGCTTATTTGTTAGGAAGTATGTCTACGGTGTGTCTGCTCCTGGTTTCCCAAGTCCCCAGGGCTGTAGCTGATGGTAGCTTGGTCCCCAGGAGTCTGATTTAATTTCCTGCAGCGAATGACTATAGGAATCAGAGCATTGATCTTGAGACTAGTCCTAAGGGGTTTCTAATATGAGGCCAGTGCTCTGGGACCCTGAGGCTGTAAATGGATTGCTAAGCAATCAAAAAACAATATTCTGCACTGAGGGCCATTGAACTTTCCTGGGAGAACAAACACTACCCCACGTTATATTTCATCCTGATAGATGTCCAGTCAGGATTAAATGTTTTCGAGTTCTTCCTCTGGATGCTGAATGATATGCCTGTGGCCTATGCAGCCACAACAGAGATCAATGGCTTATTTTAATGTTTTCTTTGTATGTGGCATCAGGTTTGCTCATGGTTAAAATTTTGCAGAATCAGATAGTTGCTTCTATTTTCAGAGGTCTTCAGTGGGCATCACTGGAGATACTGAACAAATGCGGGCTGCCAACATTAAATGACACTCTCAACTCCATTCAGCTCATTGCCAGCAGATTCAGTGCTAGAACCCAAGCCATGTGACTCGCATTTCATTGTTCCCTTGGCTGTTCCTCACAATGTCATTCGTATGAAGTTAATTAAAAAATGTATTAACCATAGAAATCTTTAATGAGACATATATATATATATATATATATATATATATATATAAACAACTTTATAGGATATGTAAAACAATCTTTATTTAATCATAAATGTAAATTATCTTGTATAATACACATATTTTTATTCACAGAGTTTTAAATATCCCTTAATGTAAGATGGAATATTGTTTTTATAAATTTAACATTGGTTGTATGGCTAAGAAGACCATTGGCTCTTTGTTTCAGAAATTCAACAATTTCTGCTGATAAGTAGCTATCATCCCTTCCAGCTACATGGGTGGAATACATTTGTCACCTTCACTGGATGTTAACACCCACCACTAAAAGTTTCTTGAGGCCACAGAAGAGAATAGGGGCTAGCCCTCACTTAGTGGAGGAACTTTCCTTAGGGTCTAAACTAAGGTCATCTTGTCTTTCAATAATTGCTCATGTGAAAACCGCATCTGTCATTCCCTTGGGGGTTATTGCCATAATTGTGTCATCTTCTCTAAATAGCCCTTTCCTCCATGTGAGCTTCAGAGGTGCCCTCTGCAAAGCCAGTGGTAGTCATGGAAGAGAACCCAGCTCCTGAATGTTTGCCAAGACAACAGAGGGGAATTGCCAGCTGTCAGCCAGTATACAGTGTATCCAGCCTTTGTGAAACCCTCCATACCAGACTCTACCCATGACATGTCTACAGAATCAACTTCGGCATTTTTCTCCTAAGTCTTTAGATCTTGGCACTTTGAAACCTGAACTCAAAGTACTGGGTTTCTTCAAGGGCAGATGGCAATGAATCCTCCCAGATCTCACAGAGGTCAGATATGGAGTGTACACCCGTCTTCTGCTTGATTGGGAGTTAGCAGCTGCTGACCTCTAGTGGACTGTATTTGCATGTTGACAGTTGGGTTACCTACTCAGCCATTTTTGCCATATTGTTTTTTCTATGTCTTTCAATAATTCCTCAGAAATGCCACTTTCTTAATAAAAATCAGATGTAACACACACACACAAACACACACACACACACACACACACACTGACCTACAACGCTAGTGCTATTGTGTTTACAGACAGAAATGGGGAGGTGGGAGGCATGGAGACAAGATCCTTGGAGTTTGCTGACTGCCAGCCTGGCTTCAGGTTCGGCCCCTGTTTGAAAGGAACAAGATGAAGAGTGATACAGTGGGACATCAGTCATACTTCTCTGGCTTCGGAATATACACAGGCACAGGCACAGGGACAGACAGACAGACACAGACACACAAATGTACACATGTGCATGAGTACACACACAAACACTCAAACACAATCACACACATATGCACAACTGCACACACACACAAATCACACATGTGTACAAGTGCACACATATTCAAACACACATCTATGCACACATGTGCACAAGTACACACACACACTTGCACACAGCCTCCCACACACACATATACATATATGGTCAGCTTGTTTATTGTTCTGTGTCTTACCATAAAGACTATTTGTTAAGCAGACCATAGTTCACAACTATTTCCCATTCCTTTTCATTTAATGCCCTTTAAGCCTTACAAATGTACTTTCAAGGTGGCATCAAGTTTTTTTAATCTTCTAATAACTTTAAATATTACTATTAGTTATCTCTTCAGAAATTCTCCATTGTTACTGTAACTATTACATCACTTATATTATTGTGTTATTAAATACTTGTCAAAATAACAAAAGCAAGCAATATATGATAAAAGTGAGTGTTGTCTCATAATTTTCAGGAGCCAACATCAGTCTGTGGGAAAGAAAGGACTTTGGAAACCTGTGAAAAGTCAAAGACATTATCCCATTTGTGAGGCAACACGGTAACCCATCACAATTTCCCAAATGCTAGCAGCAGACATGAGACAGTCAGAGAAAGAGATGGTTATTATTCATGGCAGCAGCCGAAGCCACAGTGTTAGCATTTGCTTCTGTTCAATGAGCGCCAGTTCTTCCAGGCCAGGTGCAGCTGCACTCACAATGTCTTGTTTTACAGAAGAGAAGTTCTGGCCCATGGATTTGATAAGCTATTGGTATGGCTGGCATTTGCCCCAGAGATAAAACATTATTATTGTCCTATTTGCTCCAGAAGCATGCTTGAAAGATAATTCAAAACAGAAGGAATTGGTGAGTCTTCACTGAAAACCAGAATGCAACTACCTCCTGTTGAACATTTTTCCTGGACAGCATCCAATCATTGTCTCTATGCTGCACTGCTTTGATGAACATGTCTATGCTCCAGCCAACTGACCATTCAGAATCTGCTATCAGTAGATTATACTCAGTCCATTTGTGAAGTCTCAGTGCTTAGTAAGATTACTATAATGAGGACTCCAGTATCATTCAGAAGACAGCAGCTGTCTCTGTTTGACAAAGGTTTAGCAAAAATGATCCACATGCCTTGTGGCTCAAAGGGTTCCACAGGTGGGGTCACTTCTTGATATGTAGCTTTCTGGCCACCAGAAGAATCCACTTTGTAACTTACTGGTGGATAATATGGGCACAAAGCACTGAGGACATAAATGATCTTTGTGTTGATCTAATAGTCAGCTTTTAATTTGCCACATCAAATTACTAATATGAAGATTAACCTGGGTGGGTAGAGGTTCCTCTATGAAGATTAAAGACATTTCTCTGCGCATGTGCTGATCTCAAAGTGTGGAAGATTCATCGTTGGTATAAACAGGGTCCAATAACAATGGTAGAGCTTTATATGGTTTTCTTGGGGGAGGGTAGGAAGTGAGACGTTCCTTCCTGTGCATGTGTGTCGTTTGCTTATTTAGGCATTTGTAATCAAAGAATACAAGTTCTGCATTCCTTTCTTTGAAATCTCCCAGTATATTTGAGAATAAGCTGATATATTCTCAGTAGACAGGGAGATAATACGATGCATCATTGTTTGATAGTGGCTAATGTCATCATGTAGGAGCATGAGGGAAAGAGAAGAAAGAGGAAAGGAGAAGGTAGAGAAGTGGGAAGGGGAAGGGGCGGGGAGGAGTGGGATGGGGAGAGGAGGAGAGGAAGTACTAGTTACTTGTGGCAGGTTTTACGCACCTGTTAAGAGCTCTACAGCAAACCTCTAGTATTTTCAATCCTCTTCACATCCCATGGACATTAGCAACATCATAAATATTTACACAAGAAAACAATTGACTCAAAGGTCCTTCTCTGCCACAGAACAAGGTTTGTACTCCTTTTGGGCATTATCAGACTACAGACACATAGCAAGAAGTGTTTTTGTTGTTTGTGTTCACCTTTCTTTTTCTCGAGCACATAGAACCTCATTATGCAGGAAAATTAGTCACCCAGTTTCAACATAACTGCTAGAGACATTTCCCAAGCTAAGTGTCTATTACTAAAGCATTCAAGGACTGAACAAAGAGATGGACCACCAGTCCCAGTCCATCCTTTACAGGAAGGAGCATCTCACTTCCTACCCTCCCCAAGAGAACCATATAAAGCTCTACCACATTACTGGACCCTGTTTACACCAATGATGAATCTTCCACACTTTGAGATCAGCACATGTGCAGAGAGATTGCCTTTAGTCCTCGCAGAGGAACATCTACCCACCCAGGTAACTCTTCGTAGTAGTAATTTGATTTGGCAAACACAAAGACACCTGCTTACCCTGGACACTGCTTTTCAGTTGTCTTTGCACTTCTTTGAGAATTGAATTTTAATCATCTCCTTGATTCCTTATTATTAACCTACAATAAACTGAAAGGGTATATATTGTCTCAGAGTAGTAGTCAAAATGAGCACTATTGATTCCAATGAAATCCCCTCTGATTTGACTAGTTATTTTACAAGGTTCTTTGACACTCTCTTCTAAAATAGCCATTACTTGTCAAAACCCCAGAACTGATGACATGCCAGACATTACTCTGTGTGCCTCTTTAATCCTAGTATTTCTATGGGACATGCAGGCTCAAGGAAGAGAACCTGTCACACAAAGGGAGAACCTGAAGACTGATTACCTCAGACTTTTGGGTTAACAGTGCTAAATGTGGGGAAAAGATAGCAGTGTAAGTACAGTAGGGGACGTTAATGCACGCTTTTACCACTGGAGAGTTTAGCCAGATGAGAGCCAATAAGAGCAAATAGATTAAAACCACTAGAGATTAAATTGACACAATAGATAAGTGCAAACTATTCAACAGGAAACAGTTCCTTAGAAAATAAAGTTTTGAGTTGGAACTAATTGAAGACTCATAACGCAAGTTAGAAGAAACACTACAGAGAACTCTGTGTCCTTACTAAGGTTTTTCCTATGGTGAGGTCATATGACAGTGCAGAAATACATACACTGAATAATATCACATATATGAACCAAAAATGTCTCCCCCATGGTAGTAATTCTGAGATTTCTGGTTGCACAAGGATAGATGGGTAGTAGAATGGAAAGATGATCATTAGGATGTGTTCAGTGTCTCTCATGTAGTCACAGGAAGGTTGGACACTGTGAGACAGAGAACAAAAGCACGTGAGGTTAGGAGGGGGACACTATGAGAGAGTTTGGAGGGACTTTCTGGGGAGAGTAGGGGCAGAATGACCAAAAGACATTATCTGCATCTATGAAACTCTTACAGCATAACCTTGGGGAAAAAAAAAAAAAACCAAAATTGCTTACTGGGTGATGGGAATGGTTTGTTGTGTCTTTACAGCGGTCGTGTGAAAAAAGACATCTGATTGTAAATGTTAACCACATACAGTTTCTGTTTCTCAGTTTTGTCTCAGGAAAAAAAAACTTGAAAATTTTAAATAAAAGCCTTTTACATTTAATATATCAACATGTAGGTAAACAAAAATAATAAGATACCTAATATAGACAAAAGAACACAGTTCAAGGGCTTAATCACGAGAATGCAAAAATAGATACCTTTACTCTCAGTGTCTTTAATAAGTTATGAGAGGATGTGTGGTTTAAGCGAAGCAGGCTTTTTATATCCTGTGGAATGCATCAGCTTACTTGGAGGAAGAAGAAATGAAAGTGTGAAACTCCACCACTGTATAAACTATAATTTCTGTACTACAGTAAAACAAAGATTCAGTTAATAATACACTATGTCCTGATAAACTGACTCTGAATTCTGATCAAGGGCTGGGTAGGGTGTTCATTTGTGCGACAGGCCACAGTTCAATGGTTTTATACATGACGCAGAACAAGAGGTACTTTATGTAGGTCATGTTATGCTTCTCTAAGCCAAACTAAGGTGACTGTTGGCAGATATATTAGAATACGCAGATGAGAAACAGTTCAAAGACTATAAAGTGCTCCTGCTTTCTTGCTGTCTTTTTTTTTTTTTTTTTAAGGCAAGTTGAAGTTCACCAAGGAACAGTTTTAATAACCATTTAAGCATGGGTGTTAATGAGGATAGAAGAGAACATAAGAGAGAGGAAGAGAGAGGGAAAGAGAGGGAGAGGGAAAGAGAGAGGATAGGGGAATAGGTGAATTTAGGGAACAGACAGTGCATGCTCATGATACATACACATTTCTCAAAACAGAAAGACACTGCCCCCATTCCAATTTCTTTATATTTTTAGTAAATTAATTTCCCAGGCATATTTAAAGGGGGGATTAAAAAAGTACATGAAAGAGATTGTTATATAAATAAATGTTAGCTTTTATTTGATAAAAAAAAAAACCCAAGGTCATTTTTCGTGATTGCTACGATGCTCATTAGAAATATTTATTGCCAATAAAATAAGATCCTCCCCCCCCTCAGTGATCCTGCCTACTCAAGTAGGGATGTGTGGAGAATTAAATTAAATAATAAGTCTACAACATATAAAATGGTGTCTGGTATGTAATAATGATAGGAAGGCCTCAGTAAGTGGTAGCCACTGCAGATCCTATATTGCAGTTGAGAAATAAGATGAGAAATGTTTTGCTTGAGAAGTAGTCACATTCTTTGCGCACATGTGTGTGTGTGTGTGAGTGTGTGTGTGTGTGTGTGAGTGTGTGTGTGTGTGTGTGTATGTGTGTGTGTGTGTGTGCATTTGTTGGAAGAGAGAGCAGCCCATACAACAGAGGAAACAAGGTAGATGCAGGCAGCAGAGAGTTGGGCAAGGCAGCTTGAAAGGGAAGTTAAAGTGATGGGAAGGGATGGTGACTATATGTAGTTAAAGACTAGAGAAATCCAGTTTGTCAGGAATGGTCTGAGAAAAGTAATTATGAAAAAGGAGTTAAATTACTTAGAGTCAATAAAACTGTAGTTATTCCCAAGGACAGGATGGGAATGGTGATGGTACTGGCAGATGACATGGAAAGAGGAAGCAATGCGATTCTAGATATGATCAGGCAAACCAAGAATGTCGATGAATCTCTTTGGGAAGCAGAGCAGGACTGGCCAAGTGCCTGGCTTCTTCTGTGCAGGCAACTGGAAATCAGCATTGCTTTGCGGAGAGTCTCGTGACATAATTAACTTTGGGGTATAATTCCAAACACAGCATTCAGGTAGAAGGGGAGACAGTGGGCTAGGAGTCACAGATACAGGATTCTCAGAAGGCACTGTAAATGATAGCACCATAGATTACAGAATCAGGAGTAGATGAAACACATGATTCTGGAGGCCTGGAAATGGAAAGACATCATAGGTCAGTTCCCAGCCCAGCCTTCACTTTACTATTAGCATCAGTTTCTAAAAACAGATACTTGGTTGTTATTTCTTTAGAAGAGAACATTAGTTCATAACCTACTAACACAAAGGCTTCTAGCAAGCCAGTTTTAATTTAGCTAGACTATTGAAATCTCCTATTCAAAAAATCCTATTGTCAATTTTTTGGGGGTGTTTATGTATTTTTCTACTGTCTGAATTGACTCCTTGTTTTCCAGATTTTTTTTTATTGGATATTTTCTTTATTTATTTATATTTCAGATGTTATCCCTTTTCCCCATTCCCTTCCCCCAGAACACCCATCTCTTCTCCCCTCCTCCTGCTTCTATAAGGGTGCGCCCCTACCCACCCACCCAGCTCCCTGCCCTCGAATTCCCCCACACTGGGGCATCCAGATGCCATGTCTCTGTATCCATAAACTTTCGTACAATATGTCAATTTTAATCAAGCATAATGGATTCTGTTTGCCTTCTCTGTACATTGCTTATAGACCTTGATAAAAAACTGTTGTGTCTTGTCCACACCACCAATGAAGGGTCCCTGGGACACAAACTGTCTTTATCTTATGTTATTGCTTCTCTTATTCTGTGGTATATGTCTGAAATACTTGATAAATATTTCCTAAACTAACAAATCCGTGAAACAATTAATATGTGTCTCTTCTTGGCACATATTTCATGGTTGAATGTGGTGAGGATTGTTCATCCAAGATAGAAATATTCACAATATTCTCTGTAAAGTTGGAGGGGGTAAGGTCCCTGATGCATTGAATATAAAGCTACAATGTGTGTTACTGAGGTGGAGTATATGATTTCTCATTATTGTGGACTCTCTGGAATCTAGCGTGATATGAACCTGCCTATCTGTAAGTTATAGGTGCCTTCAGGTAAGTTGCTTGGTATTTGGACCAAATAAACTCTGATAGTAACATAGCTGTCATGACATAGCACTATTCAGGCTACAGGAATAACCTTCAGGACTCTTTGTTTTCTGAAAGTCTGTGAGATTTTGTGTGCGTATTTGTAAGTAAAAGTAATACTGACAATGGCAGGGGTTACATAAATTAATTAATTCCCAGATTTGTGTAGTTGTTAGATAAAAGCACATATTTATATATATTCATTTCTGTATGATGCTATATTAGATTGTGGGGATAAAAATGTTTGGAGATGTGAGGAGTTTGTATTTATATCTTTTTCTTTATGTCTATTGCTCTAATGTTCTGTTTTTCAGATACCAATACTTGAAACAGTAACACTTTGCCTTCTAAAATTTTGTGGTTAAACTGACAGCAGAGCTATGCATGACTGTGCCACCAGGCATTTCATGGAGTAAGTGCTGTCTGAGCTCTAATTATTTATAATTCTGTAACACTGCCCTTTAGGTAAAGACGACCCATGCATAGAACACATACCGAGCCTGTGCACATGCATATGCCTCAATGACGAACTCATGATTCAGGTGCTGGGCTCTTGGTCCTATTAGAGATAAGCCAGGTAAAGAGCGTCTAAACATAAATTCGATAAACATTAACCTAAGTATGGCTGTACCTATTACTAATGCTACTCGGCAGATGTGTCCAAGGTTGCCCAAGAAGACTCCAGCCACTGCCTACAAACTGTCTGGTGATGAAGTCCTAGAACGAGTCCCTTAATTACATCAGACAATGACTGCCAAAGAGTGATGGCTCTTACCTCATATTCTGAGCTAAATTTAGCACATGAGCATAAGACCTCGGAGTCTTTATGGCTTTATCTTCACACATATCCCTCCTGGTAAAAGAGACCTGTATTGCTGCAGAGAAACCAATGAACTAGCTCATATTTTCTACTCTCCTGGGCAGAGGGAGACTTGATAAGTGTGGCCATGATCATTGAACATTAAAATAGAAGAAAGTGCTGTGATTTAAATTGAATTTCTAGCCAAAGGGAATGGAATTGAGATTTGACAGATAATTTGAATTCCCATTAAAATAGCCACTGGAGGTGCTGGATACGCCAGTCTGTGAAAACTGCAGTGGATAGTAGAGACTGGCCACTTCTATGCATTTAAACCACATATGTAGAGACATAGACCTACAAGCTTTTAAATAGCCTTCAAAGTACTCAAATCTAGCAAAAATTTGGATACATTCTAATGTGATTATTTATGCCAACCAATCCATAGAGTCCCTTTCGGAAATTGAGGTCAGATGTAGGAAATAAATACTGTCATGTTCATCATAAGAGGTTTTGTTCTTTTTATCTAGAATCATATATTTCAGTGGTAATATGAATAACATTGAAATATATCACCTTGTTGGATTCATGATAAGTGCCATTTTGTCCAACTTTCTTTATGAATTTGCTATGGTTCAACCTGGAGTCGATCATTTTAACTGAACTACATCTCATCACCCACATTCTAAACTATCACAGACAAAGCTCAATCTCAAATGACTGTTTATTCATCTATAGAATTTAATGAAGCAAGCACGCATTTTCTGAATAAACATATTTTCATGGGAAACCATTTTCTGTTTGGATGTTGAAATAAAGGAAAACATGCAGGAGTCTTTTTTCCCAGGATGGCCTTTAAAATTCTTCTGATCATAAAAGTTGTAAGAATTTTTTTATCTTCTTTTGCCAACCTCTCGCCTTATAGAATACTTGCTTTGCCCATTTTACAAAGAGAATAGAATTATTTCTCAGCTAGTTATGTGTAGTTTGCCACTATTCAAAATAGTTTGCTTCAAATTTCAAAGACAATTCCAAGAGAGAAATATATATATATATATATATATATATATATATATATATATATATATATATATATTTGTGCGCTGGTGGTCAGAACTGTAGTGAGTCCACAGCCTTCAGAAGTGTCTGTTTGGGTTGGATAAATTACAAGGAGCCCCATTAAAACCGAGACACGCTGATTTATGGTTATACTCAATCGATGGAGGGTATTTCAGAGATCATCCAGTTTTATGGGAGGCAGGAGCGCTACTTCCTGGATATGAGAGAGTTCAGATGCAGCCTCAGACAACAAGGAAGATGAGTCTGTAGACAGAACTGCCACTCTCTGAGAATATATAAAGGAACAAGACGAATGAGTGCCAGACTCACACCTGACGTGCTCCCAGCTGCTCTTCACAGACCACTACCACTCTCTCAAGTTCGCTATGGCTAACCGCAACAACTGCTCCGGCAACTGCAGCTCTGGATCGCTCAGAAATTCCTGCCATATGCCAGCCAACTCCTCCGTTGCCCTCTGCTCTACAAACATGGGCTGTGGAGAGGTCTTCTGCATCCCCAGCAGCTGTCAAGATCACACCTGGTTCATGGACAACTGCCCAGAGACCTTTGCAGACCCTATCAGTGGCCAGCCACCTAGCCGTCAAGCCAGCAGCTTTGAAAACTCCTGTTGTTCTTCTGCATACTGTGTGCCCAGACCCTGCCAAGGATCTGGCTATCTTCCTGCATCTTCCTTCGTCTCTGGCTCTTGCCTCCCAGCATCCTACAGGCCCGTGAGCTATGTATCTAGTAGTTGCCGGCCGGTGAGTCCTTTCATCAACAACTGCCATCCTGTAAGCTGTGTGTCTGGTGGATACCGCCCACTCCCTTGCGTATCCAATAGCTGCCGACCCACAGGCATTGTCACTTATGGATGCAGGCCTTCAGGTTGTGTGACTTATAGCCCTCAGTCCATTCACATTGTGCCAAGCAGCCTGAGACCTCTGCAGCCTGTCTGTGGCAGTTGCCAACCAGCGATCCCTGTGTTTGGTACTTGTCGTCCTTCTTGCTCTGTACAAGGAGGCCAGTAGCCTCCATGTTCTAGTGAACAGCAATGATGCAGATGCGGCATAAAAATTGCAACTCTCTGGGTGTTTGCTTCTTTCTGATTAGCAACTGCGTTTCCTTGCTTGCACCGTGTCTCTGTTAATGCAAACTGTTCTCTTCTCACTCTGACTTGCTTTTATCTCGCCCTTGTTGTAAAATCTCTGCTCCTATTGCTGCTAATGTTGCTTAGGCAGGAGGAATATGTACCTGATATGATCCACACTATAATAAATGAGATTAATTCAGAATTAAGAATCTAGTGCTTTGATTTTTCTTTCATGACTTCATTGTAACACAGGAGTGAGCAGCCTCACCTGCTTGCCAAACGATGCTCTGCTGTATATGCTACCGACACCTGACACCTGGACAGTGGTTTATTATTTAGGAATGTAATGGCTTCAGAAAAATATGGGAGGACCAAATCTTTACATTTCTCAAAGTGATGGTCAAAAGGAGAGCTCAACACTAATCTCTTACCTCTGACTTCTATTGCACACACCTCCACCAGAATATTTTTTAATTGCGAACCCTGCAGTAAGCTTCTGTGTGAGCCTAGGTGTCTTCCTTTGATCTGATCGCATAAGGCAGGGTAAGTACTTTCTTTGTTGTTGCTATTCTGCCTTCTTCTCTGGATTTATCCCGTTCAACTTAGTATCTCAAGAACCATGTACCCACACTCTTGTCTGACATATGGTGTCTCATAAATGTATTCTTTTGAAATAACCATCACCAGTTTATACGTGCCACTATCAAGAACAACTTTGACTTTCTCCATCTGCTGGAAATATCACAACACAATTCAAATTCATTAATTAACCTTAGACTTAACCAACAACTAAGAAACTATTGAACACTCATGTTTTGTAGAGTCGTGTGTGTCAGACAGAAAAGACAGATATGTAAAGAACTCTGATATGTACTATCAGAGGTTGCCAGAAGTCATACACTATGGAATACGTCTCATTTGAATCCCATTAATCAAATAAAGCTGAAATATAAGTATGTGAATGCATCTTTTTGAAATACTGGAAATGGCCGTCTTCAAATGCAAAAACTAAAAGAGGAAGGAGAACATTAAAATCAGACTCAAATGTGACATAGACACTAGAATAATCAGAAGAGGATTTTAAATTACTCTGATGTGTGTTCTCAAAGGTATGATCAAAAAACAATTGGGCAAAACAGAGACATGGAGATTCAGTGAAAGGATTTTTAAAATACTAAAAGCACACGTGAGACAACAGACCAAGGACAAAGGCCCATTACTACGTGTCCCCACTAATTCTAAGACGATGGAGCCCTTCCATCTTCTCTGCCATATGTCTGCAGAGAACCATGGCCTGGTAAACAGCAAAAAGAAGAATCTTTTCTCCCAGATGAGGCATGTGCCTCTGTTTCACAGTCCTAATCCTGCCTGTAAATTTCCCAGCACTGATAGAGAATGAGAGTTCTTCCTTTTAAAAACAAATATTTACTTATTTTGCGATGCTGGGTGTGCAACTAAAGTGTCCTGTATGAGGTCAAAGTTGTGCCTTTACACTATAGCCTTCGGTTCAGAATGACAGCACACTTCCTACCCTGTTCCTAATGCTGTTGTTCTATAGTCCACTTGCTAGACTTTTTAATAGATGGCATCTGTAACTTCAGTTTCCAAATCCTGTCCTAGACAAGTTCCTGACACCCAACCTTGATAATTAAATTACACGACGAAGTCTGGCTCTAAATAAGACATGCAGCTATAGGTTAAATTTCTTACAATGATATTTCAAAATGAGACTAATATATCTATCACATATAGGTTGTTCTGTGCTAAAGATGGCACTATCATTCTGATGACTGGCCCATATACTCATCTTACCTGTTTCTGAACTTCAAGATAAAACTATAAAGTATCTTCCCAGAGCACAGGTCATGCGATCATTTTACTAAGAATCCTGTGACATTCTTCCAACTTATTATATGAACTATTTCTTTGATTTTTTTATCTAGAGCAAAGGACACTGAACTTATAACTGGTAAGAAAATAAACAATACTTTCAAGAAATTGCTACAGGCTGAACATGAAATAGCACGAAAATAGAAAGCCTCTGGTATACTGAAAATAAGAAAATAAGAAAGACATAAGTAATGTTAACTAAGAACTCTCAAACTGAAAGAAAAACAAAAACAAAGAAACAAAGACACGAGACCAGATATTCTGCAAGCTCAGACAGTGTATCACCATTGATAATTGAAAATGAAAACATTAACACAAAGGATATGAGATTGGGTATACCGTTCCAAACTGCAGAGACCAGACAGAAATTCTCCTCAAAGGAAGTAGGATATGAGTTACAACAAACTTCCTTACAGAAATTACAACTACAAAAAGGCATTTGAATTGGATGTGGTAATATGATTCATGTTGTTCCATTTTATATAAGTTTATTTTATGCATATTAATGAGCCTTTGTGTGAGGTGCATGACTGATCGGCCCAGAAGTAAGGAGAAGGCCTTGTGCCCCTTACACCCAGAGTTCCACATGGTTCTGAGCTACAACATGGATGTTGAGAATCAAACTCCAATCCTTCAGAAGGAGCATCCAGTGTTCTTAACCCCTGAGCTCTCTCTCCAGGCCCACCATAGTCACATTCTTATTTAAATCGTTAAATTGCTTTGCTTTGCTAGACTCTGTTCCTTGCAATAGCCAGAAAAGTATTTTAAAAAAACTAAATGGTTCAGTCTGATAACATAGTGTGTTCTTGCTTGGTTTGATTAATACAGTTGTATAGTTTGAAAATATTTCAGCATGATAAATTACTAAGCAAACCAGAGATCCTTGCATCATACTAAACTCTCTGCTGGGTGGTAGGAATGTAATAGTGAACAGTTCAGTCCCAGAGAGGGTTAGAAGATAAATGGTAAATACTGATACGAAAATAATGACGTAAGCGTGTTTTACATAGTACAAAGAGGGGGTGAGAAATACTATAACAAAGAGAGGTGATTACGTTTATAAAACTCAGAAGTATTAAGTTGTTAAGACTGACAACTGAGAGAAGCAGGGAGGCTTACTGCATATGTCACTCCTCCCTTCTCTCCTCTTAATCTCACCCACAGTTCTGCACCAAACCCCAACCATCTGTTGTGACCTCCCCTCCCTCTGTGCTCCTATCCCCAGCAGATCAAGAGGATGTTCTTCTCCAACATTCCTCTCAATTCTGTTCTCTGTCCTAACCCCCAACTCTGAAAGGCCAGAGCAACAATTAGGTCAGTGAAGCAGCAGATAGGCAAGCTTCAGATTCCCACTCTCCCTCCTCTCCTCTAAATCCAATGTCTCTGTCTCATCCGCAGCTCTGTAGCAGACTACATATTGTGGCCTCTCCTCACTCTTCGCCCATATTTCCAGAGAATTAAACATATCCTTGTGGTACACCCTGTGTTCCTCCTTCCTGTGAACTTGTTTACATCCACCACCATATCCCCACTCCTAAGTGTCAGTTCCCAATGCCTAGAACCCATTCTATGCAGAACCCAAGTGTCCACACCTAGCAAGGTCCCAGAAATTTCTACTAGAAAGCACATAGCCACCAAAACCTCTAAGAACCAGAATGAACAATGAAAACAAGGGGTGGGGGGTCACTTCAACAAGGACAATAACAGAAATCAGCACCTAGAATAATAATCAATCCAAACCCAGATGCTAAATGCCGGCATAGAAAGATAACCAATAAAAGCCAGGACAATATGTCTCCAGAGAGACCAGCAACACTACCCAGATTATTCCAAAATAGTTGAAGCACAAGAAAATGATCTTAAAACATCCCCTATGAATATCATAGAAGTTCTTAAAGTCAAAATGAGTAAACCCCTTAAATAAATCTATGAAAACCCAAACAATAGAAAGGAATGAAAAAAAGATACAGAAAAATTGCAATAACTTTCTGCTTTCTATCTGACCATCAAGGATTAAAGCTGGATATCAATAACAACAGAAACAACAGCAAGCTACAAACTCATGGAAACAGAGCAACCCACCACTGAGGGAAAGTGGGTCAAAGCTGGGGGGTGATGGTGCAAGTCTTTGTTTTTAGCACTTGGAAGGCAGATGTAAGAAGATGTCTGATTTTGAAGGCAGCTTGGTCTACACAGTGAGTTCAGGACAGCCATGGCTACACAGAGAAACTCCGTCTTAGAAGGAGATGAGAGAGAGAGAGAGAGAGAGAGAGAGAGAGAGAGAGAGAGAGAGAGAGAGAATTAAAAACTTTCTAAAATTTAATGAAAATGAAAAACCAACATTAACCCAAGCTTACAGGATGCAATGAAGGCAGTTCTAAGAGACAAGGCCATAGTACTAGGTCCTACATAAAAAATAGATTTCATACTAGTAAATTGACAGCACACCTGAAAGCTGTAGAACAAAAGGAAGAAATTACACCCAAAAAGAATGGATGGAAAGAAATAATCAAACTCGGGCTGAAATCAAAACAAACAGCAGCAGCAGCAAAGAACCAATAATAAGTAGAGTTGGTTCTTGGAGAAAAATCAATATGATTGACCAGTCCTTATCCAAATTAACTAAAAGACTTAGAGAATGTCCAAATTAACAAGATTAGAGACAGAAAGGGGCATAACAATAGATCTGCAGAAGTCCAGAGAATCATAGAAATTTACTTTTAAAACCTGTATTCCAGCAAATTAGAAAATCTAAGAAGTATCTATAACCCCCTGTGAAATGGAACAGTATTTCAAAGTCATCCAGGGCAGGGGGGCAGGGGAAAAGAAGAAGAAGAAGAAGAAGAAGAAGAAGAAGAAGAAGAAGAAGAAGAAGAAGAAGAAGAAGAAGAAGAGGAGGAGGAGGAGGAGGAGGAGGAGGAGGAGGAGGAGGAGGAGGAGGAGGAGGAGGAGGAGGAGGAGGAGGAGGAGGAGGAGGAGGAAAGACAACAGTGACAAAGACAACACCACCACTAACAACAACAACACACACACACAAAAAAAAAAAAAAAACAGGGTCAGCTGGTTTTAGCATAGAATTCTACCAGACTTTCATAGAAGAATTAAGGTGAGAGAGAGAGAGAGGTTTCCTTTCCTTTCCTTTCCTTTCCTTTCCTTTCCTTTCCTTTCCTTTCCTTTCCTTTCCTTTTTTCTTTTCTTTTTTCCCTTCCCCTTCTCTCTCTCTTCTTCTTCTTCTTTTCTCCCTCTCTTTCTCTCTCTGTCTCTTTACACACACACACACACACACACACACACACACACACACACACACACACAGAGAGAGAGAGAGAGAGAGAGAGAGAGAGAATGAATTGTACTTACAGGACTCAAAGAGTGATGAACTGGCCAAGGTGTAGGCAAGAGACCTTTAGAGGTCAAGGCTTGGGCATAGAGATCAAAGTCAAATGCAGGAACTTGAGGACAATGCAGAGCTAAATGAGGTTGGTACAGCCAGAGGGAAGTGACAGAGGAGGATATTGCCAGAGATCGTACCCACTGTGTTCAGTGTATCAGATTCTGGAGCTAACAGCAGGGTTGGCCCCATCAGGTACGTCTACAATGTGTGAAGTAGCATTGGTGATTTTCCAAAAACGGAATAAATTCCACCAGATGGTTCTCTAATTAGAGGTGAGGATTTCTTAGAGACTTACTGTAAATCATAGCATCGAGCTGAGATAATAAAACTCAAAGTCCATATACACAAGAAGATTTGCTCTTCCATGAGATCAACTTGAAATGACAATGTTTGGGATGTATCCATTATTCACACAGTGCTGGCTTTTTTAGAGTTAGTGTAGATTTCGACTGGAGATTTTCAGAGGAAACTGTTTCAGCACAAAACTATCCATACTATATCTTGCAAAAGCCTTGCTTATAGTTTGAATGTAAGAAAAATCATGAAGCTATACACTGGGATGTGAAAGGTACCCTGATTATAAGATTCATATGAAATTAAAAGTGCATTTTTTATTTGATATTTTATTTATTTACATTTCAGATGCCATCCCTCTTCCCCATTTCCCCCACCCCCATTAATCCCCTATCCCATCCCTCCTCCTCCTTTTTTTGCCTTTAAACTGTTTAAGTTACATGTAAGTATTAAGGTCAGTTCTAGGTTGAGGAACTAGCAATACAATAGCTGTAAATTGTCCAGGAACAAGGAAGACAATAAACCCAGATAATCAGAGAACATGCACGATAATAAACAGAGTCTTGTGATCACTCCTGTGATCACTATTTCTAAGGGCTTATCAGGATGATCAAAATATCTGAGCATACTTCTCTGTCCTAGTCCAAAGTCATTTTTATGCCTGAAGCCTACTTCTTTGTTCTAGCTTAAGATTTAGATTTCTGCCTAAAATTTCTTCTTTGTTCTATCCTAGGATTTAGATTTCTGCCTGTGATTACTTCTTTGTTCCAGCCCAATGTCAGATCCCTGCCTGCAGTCCATTTCCTTGTCCTTGGCCAATGACAGATTCCTGCCAGGCAGCCCCAAAAGCTCTCCACATCTCCCCCTTTTTATTGCATAAACCAGACTGAGTCTGTCTTAGGTCATTCTGACAAGAAAGCCTTCCTTACCTGTCATGAAATATGCACTATCATAAGCAAAAAGTGCATTCTTAATTTTGAAACATTTCTGACACATTTGAAATGTGTCCTGGTAGTTATTAAATATTTTCTTCATCTTTTTCAATATACAGGCATTTTTGTTCTTTCAAGTTATTAAAATGATTCCAATTTTTAAACTGAGTTCATTACTTTTTTACTAAGAAATTACCACATTTCTTAATGAGTAATTATATATAATTAATTGATATTAATTATTGGTGGCATGGTAACAATGAATATTTCTCTGTCTTTCTTGTGAAAATAAAATGTTCGAAGTTTGGGTAGTACACTGAACCAAAGCCATGATGTTTCCTCCCTCTAATCTAAATTGTGTTGAAAGATAAGTCTGGCAATAAAACTCAAAATCTATTACAAATCACACAGTTGCTTATTCTCTGAGGGGTTCTATCAAATTCCTTTATAAACACACATAATTAGATAATATTCCTCTGTATTAGTGAAAGTGTCTATATTATATTCTGGAAGACTGTCCCTTTTTCTAATAGGTGAGGATACTTTATGTGACACTGAAGCCTCCAGAATATCAAGAACCTACAGGTTATTGATCTTAAGGTATATTAAAATGCTGCTAATGAGAAATCGTAAAACTTACAAATTTCATGTCACTGTAAGGGCAGATTGAGAACCAGTCCATCTGTACTGACCGTATCAGATACAGTATCAAACCTATCAGTCTGATGAAGACTCTCCAGTTGAGTGCAGGGTAACAGTGCTGCAAATGGACATTAGATATATATTTATTTCAACTGATGTTCAACAGCCATTTCAGTATCAGAAGAATACAAACCTATTTTTTATGATACTTAATATAACCTTGATACCAGTGACCTTTACAACCCTGCTTAGTAAGTTTCTTACAGTCAAGTGTTAAATTAAACAAGAATAAAGTAAATTGTTGATACTGTATCATTATTTCATCCTTCCCCTGAGAACATTAGAATGTCAAGCCTTCCAAATTATACACATCAACAAATGTCATATTTGCTATGTTAGGTGTTAAGTTAATTATGGCAATGCTGACAAGCTCTATCATAACACACAGGAAATTACAAAGCAGTATGAGACACGACCCTTGACACAGGAAACACTCACACTCACTAATCACAGAAAACACCTCTTCATTAAGATCTAGAAATAAAAGCAGAAACTCACTGGGGGTGTCCACTAATTTTTGTAATATCTAGTTTGACCATAATCATTAGACACAGCCATTAACTTAGTTTCTTCTCAAAGAGACTAAAGGATCACACAGACCTTTGAATTTCCATTAATCTATTTTTTCTTATCCAAAGCCAAAATATATTAGGGTTTTCTAAGAGTATTCTAAAATAAACATTGTATTCTCAGCTTCCATCTCTTATCAATTATTTAAAAAATAATAATAATAGGGTTTTCAATATGTATCATTTTGCAGGAAGTATAACCAACCAGGCTTTTAAATAACCTCATATGGTAGCTCCCTAGAAAACATTGAGATCATTTTATTTCCATGACCTGAAGACATTAATTTTTTTTTAGTAAAGAGCCTTTGTCAGTTCTCTAGGGTGTCTGGTGATGGCTTTCAAGAAACACCTGTATAATACAGACCTATACGTTTGTCCCAGAACTTGGCTAAATGCAGTGTAAACAAGCTGTATGTTAAAGCAAACCTGCTGTCTTGTTTACTATAGAGAAACATGTTCTCCATCACTTTCCTTATCATTAGAATGAAGCAGGGCTTTGAAGCACAGGAAACAAGGAAATTCCTCAAAGTGTCCTACTGGAAGAATCTTCTGTATGAAGTTAATAACCAACACCCAGTCTTTTTCCTGCTTAATTCCTTATGGAAGAATGCAGGAAGCAAAAAGCTTTCCAAAGAATACCCAGGACAATACAATACATATATATTGTATATAGACATATATACATATATGTCTATACATATATATACATATATGTATATATATACATATATAGACATATATATATATATATATATATATATGAAAAGACAACTACATTAAAAAAAAAAGCCTCAGAGCCCGAAAGTACATTGGTAAAACATTTGCTACTTTTGTTTAAAATTGAGTCTCCAAACGCATTCATTCAGCATCATTTATTCAGCAAGTAGCTTTGAATGTCTGTAAACACAGAACGCCATTTCTACAGTCCAACAAAGCACACTTCCACAGGCTTCTTTTCTCTGGATCCTTTGTTTCTAAACAGACAGTTTGCAAGTACCAGCCTGCTTGTGCTTTGGATGGAGCAGCAAAGGAATGAAGTCTGCACACAGTGTGCTCCTCTGGAGTCTCTTCCTGGTGTGTGACAGCAAGTTTGATAGGAAAAGGAGGCATTTTCTGTAAAATAAACTATTTATAGAGTGTCAGAAGAAATGCCAAGGAAAAACAACTTCCATTAGTAATACCTTTCAGGATACAGTGAGTTATTTTTTTATATATATTTTATGTAATCTGATAGTTTGCAAATTTTCTTATCCTGCATACTCTGGGCTGTGCTTCATAGACACATCTTCAATGTAAATTAGCTTGTTGGATCCGATTAAAAGTGTGTGAGTGTGAACCACTAACAGATAGGCACACTTATGTGCTTCATTGTTCTTCATCAAGTCTCTGAATAGTTTTCAAAACAACATATGGCACAAAAATGCAAAATCCTTTAAAACTATCCTCGGTAAAATGGTCATTTCCTTTTGAGTACTTGAATAAATGACTCTTTTTATAGAGGAGGCATTTAAGACATGGTTTTAAAATTTACAAGTCAAGATACAAAAGCTAGGGAAATAGATGTAACCTGGTGGTCAAGTACTTGCTGAACACATATGGAATCTAAGGAATAAGCCCTTGTGCTGAAAAGAAAAACGACAAGGCCAACAATAAAACAAAAGCTGGAAAGCTAGGCAATCACAGAAAACTGATCAAGGTGATGGCTCAGCAGGTTAACAGGTTAGCCACGTGGATGTGGGCACAAACACAACATAGTGTGCAAGCAGAAGTCAGAAGATAATTTTTAAGAGTGAGTCCTCTTTCGCCATATGATCTGGGAATGAAGCTCAAGTTGGCAGACTGTGGAACAAACAGCTTTGTCAACTGAAGATGTGTGAGAGCTTGTAGCATCAACTAGACATGACTTAGACTCATCTAGGAAAGGAACCTCTAGCCATGCCTGAGAGGCATCATGCAGATGTGGTTTTCCTCTAGGGGTATCTGTGGGGGGTATTTTCTTGATTGTGTTGATTAAGAAAATAATAAAAAAAAAATATGAGGGTAACACCATTTCCTTGACTGAGTCCTGGACAGAATGAAAGGTTAAAGGTTACTGAGCTGCAGCTTCCATAACTGCTTATTAACTGGACACAATGTGAAAAGCTGCCTCTTGATCCTTCAAGCTTGCCTTCCTATGAGAGAATGTTGCCTGACTTGAGAAGCAAGATAAATCTTCCTTAAATTGTTTTTATAGGGTACTTTATCACAGCATCTAGACAAGAAACTAATACAAACAGGTCCTTACTAATTCACCTAGGCTGGCTGTGTACTCTGTAGCCCAGGCTCGCTTTGAACTTGGCATCTCCTGTCTCAGTCTTCTTTTTTAGGCCTGGGATAGCAGGATCAACTTTGAAATGCGACTTTAATTAATTATGGTTCCAGAATGTTATTAGATAAAACCTTTATGCCTACTGGTTAGTAACTAGAATAAGAACAATATTTGACCATGAGAAGGTTGTAGGGTATTCTCCCTGACATCTGGATGCTTATCAAGGAATTCTGCAGGTACAATAAATACTTAACACAGAAATTAATGAATGCACAGAATGCCTAGAAGTAGAGAATTAAAGCAGTAATCACATTTGGGAAAATGCCTTCGACTTTTTGGAAGCTCATGCTCGAATCTTATCACTAATTTCTTGTCCTTGTGTTGCTCTCTGTCCTGGATCTTGGTTTATTCAATACTTGTTTGCCTGGGTTTTGGATTGCTGCCCAGAGAACTGTGTTGAACCTGTCAGCTGCCAGCTGGGCAGCATGGACCTAGCAGCCATGTAACCTCTTGCTGACCTTTCCCAGATCTTGTCAAGAGCTCACTTTCTTCCTGCTATTCCCCATGCCCTAGTTCAGTCTGCCCATCAACCTACACCAGCTGCTTAAGGGTCGCAGTTAATAGCTTCCTATCTTTCAGCACCACTCCTGGGTCTTCTAGCCCATGAAATTATATGTCTAATAGTGGCTTCTCTTTGATCTATGTCTCCTAATGTGGCCATTGGCCATGTGAATAGCAGTACCTAACCACTAACCTAATTGTTCTATGCCTTTAAAGCTCAGGGACATGCATCTGGGGGATCTAAAGCTCACATTCTCTTTGGAGTGCATAAGATTTATGTTATAATAATTTTTGGTTAAGCAAAATCAATATAGGATTTGGGATTCATACTAGAATGTCTTGCTATTCATCACTTCACAAACTCTCAAATACTGAGGGCACACATGGCAGTGGGGAAGGGCACAAAGCAGAAGGTTTGTGAGGTTTTTGGGGGGAATATGCTCCTAGTATAATTTATGCTTATATTAAAATGGTCTCATGTAATCCGGTATAATAAAATTTTAAAACATCCCCAGGAAAAATATTTTACTTTTACCAGTAGTAAAAAGAAAATTCCAGGATAACCTAGTCTCTAGCTCATGTTTTTGTTTGCGTGCCTTCTGGTAAGTAAAAATAGTTTTTCCCAGCTGCAAGTAAGTGTACATTCTTGAGCTCTATATGTATGTCTTTTGATAATTTCCATTTGATAATTTTAGTAAATCTGTGGTATTTTTAATGAACGAGAGAGCTGTGCACACTTGATGTCTTTTCTCGTTGTTTCGTGAAAATGTCAGACCAAAGCAACTTAAGACGGAAAGGATTCGTTTGACTTCCATGTCCAGGTTACAGTCTGCCATCGTGGACAAGACAGCAGGAACATGAAACACCTTGTCACATATGTCCATTGGGCTGGAGAGGTAGTTCTGTGATTAGGAGCTTGTGGCTTTTCCAGAGGACCTAGGTTCAATTCTCAGAACACATATTGCAGCTCACAATTGGAATTTTAAGTGACTGAGATTCTCTCTGTGGGTTCTAGGAACCAAATCTAAGTCTTCTGGGAGAACAGCCAGTGTTGTTAACCATAGAATCATCTATTTCCCAATTAATATTAATCGCCAAAATCATGCCAGATACTGTACTATTTTGCTTAGATTCTTGTGAGTGTTGGTCTTCCTAACATCCTTTGCCTTTTAAAAATATATTCTGATGAGAACCCAGCCTCCAATGCTTTTCTGAGACAACAGTGGATAGAGCTGAATGTGGCTGGATTCCACATTGTATTCCAGTGTCAGTGAAGAGAATTGTGTGTGGAGTTAGCTGCACCCTTTCACGGTTCCTAAAGATGGCAGCTGATCACAGTCCACTGACTCTGTTGTTAAAAATCAGAGCGGTCACTGTGACTGTGAGCACAGTGCTATGGAAGCATTTAGTGCCTATCAGAGATAGGTCACTAAAAGGCATGTGCAAATTTCTCAGAAATCAATGTGTGTAGAATCCTATCAACTTCACTGCTTATAAGAAAATTATGATAAAGTTATACATAAGATATAATTGTTCCTATTATAAAAATGTCTAAATTCTAGTTTTAAATACAAATATAATCTGATGATTGTGTTTTAGGAATATTTTATTGACTATTACTAACACACTGAGCTAAATGAGTGGCTTCAGGATAATCCTATAATTCCATTTAGTGGCTATAATCGGAATTGGTTTTCTGCAACTTATTAAGATCAGGGAAATATTATTTTTAAGAAATAGATGACAAAACTCATGAAGACATCGAAAACAGACACAAATTCAGTGTGTAGCACTCATTCCTGCCTTGCAAATAGAACCACAGAACTGTCTCATCCTTTACAGACTTCACCTGGATACTGCCTGATGCTATGCAAGGAAGTAGTAACAGGTTTCTCATCATGAAATATATCGACTCTCCCACATTTCCTGATAATAAAATAGAAGAAATGCTACAAACAACCAGAAGAATGGAATTATATGCAGAATGGCGGATCAAGTAGGAATGTTTAATATAATCCCATCATTTTCATAAAATATAAGGGTGCTGTTTATATTGACATACATAATAGCATGCATTTTACCCTTTAACTACCATGATAAAAATGTCTTAATTTTTAGAGGTATGTGTGCTTTTCTCTTTTCCTCTGAATTTGTTTTACTTCTTGTAGTGTGTGTGTGTGTGTGTGTGTGTGTGGGCATACACTCAAGTGCTAACAAGTGCTTGTGCCAGGAGGTACATGTGGAGGTCAGAGGGAAGTTTAGAGAATCTGTCTTCTTCCACCTTGTGGGCCCTAAGGATAGAGATAAGACTGTCAGGCTCAACATGAGGAAACTTAACGAGTGAGCCATTGTACCAGTACTGATAGGGTTTGTGAGCTCTACTTCTTAAAGATTCCATTACTTGAATAAGTAAAGTTAATTAAAATTTTTCAATAGGCGAAAATATTTAAAAACATATGACAAAACAAAATAGATGAAGAAACAAATAAAACAAGCTTGCATCCCTGACTCATTAAGTTCCCCCAAATAAAATAAGGTTAAATATGGAAGAGTACTTGATGGCACTAAAACAGGTTGTTACTGGATTACAGCTTAATTGATGGGGACATAGCTTGGTTGTTAGTGTGCTTCTGTGGAGTGCACATAAGTAGGCATGGTGCTGCAACACCTGTAATGCCTGTACATGGTTAATGAAAGCTGGGCATCACAAATCAAGGTCAGTCTTGGGTGGTAGTGACTTTTGGTTCAGTCTGGGCTTTATTAGTCCCTGTCTCAAAACAGAACAAAAGCAAAACATCAACAACAACAAAAATGTAGAAACCTGTAATTTAATTTAAGTTTTTAGTTGAATAAACTGACAAAGACATTAAATAAACAAATCTTTTTGATTTTTAGTACATAAAATTTAGCCCACTGTCCACATTTAAATGTTTTAGAATTGTTTCATATTCATAGGAAACTTATGAAAGTAATACAGATTTTAATTTAATCTTCCTCTATTAGTAGTAGCTTATATTGATACTTATACTGGTCATAATTAGTGAGTCAGTGTAGATTTCCCATGAGCTAGCCTTTAAATATTGCGCTGACTTTATGAGTTTTTCGCTGAACTTTTCTTAGCATCCACTGAAAAAATTAATTTTTATTTCAAAATATATGCATATATCTGTGTAACAAAAATTAAAATAGTGAGCTTATTTGATTTAAAATGGTTTATTGTCCTTTAAATTATTCTCCACATGTATATAACTGGGAAAAGAGACTTAAAGTAAAATAAAAAATAGTAATTATTGGGCACAAACTAGGTCTTAATTTTAAAATTAACATGGCTATAATTATAGAACTTGCATTTAATTATCTTCCAAAATGGGGAGAATTGCCTTTTCTCTTTCTCAAACAGATATTTACCCCTATGAAAGTAGAGATTCTAATGAATTGATTTGGATTTCTGCCTCTAGACAATGGTATAGGAAGATCAACTGTATGTTGAAATAATCACAATACTGGACAAAAGTCAGAAGACCTGGATCTTTTCAAAGTACACAGCAAAGGTGAGGAGGTCAGAGTGGATCCTTGAGAGCAGCACAGGGAAGTGCTGAGAAGTGCAAGGATTTGCAGAGTTCACCAAAGCCTTCCCTGCAGTGTAATGATTAATCCAGGCAGGTGAGGGAATCTCATGATGTTGGACAAGAGCCACCAGATAGAATTAGCAAGGAAACTCAGAATGCAAGTGTTCTGGAATTATTTAGTTTCCCTCCAGATACAGCAGAAAATTAAAGGAATGTTTTGCTTAGGCAAAAAAAAAAAAAAAAAAAAAAAAAAAAAAAAAAAAAAAAAAAGCCAGAGATGAAAGACTGAGTTTCAGTAACTGATCCATGAAAGCAACACTCAAAAGGATCCAACTATTTCCGTGTACATCACCCTTACCCTAGATCAAAGCTGGAAATGTTTACAGGAACACAAAAGTATGCAGCAGACAAAAGGTTACATAATGACACCTGGTGTACACCTGACAGTTACAGAGTATGCAGAGGAACATGGTGCTAAGATTCATGCTACATCTAAACATGAATCTATCAAAGCCAAAGCAGAAACTATGAGGGTGCTAAAGTTCTGTAGGGAAGCCATTAAGAGACAGCAAGATTAACTCTGCTTACAGAGGTAGAGGAAATATATTCATAGTAAGTAAAGGTATAAAAGGTAAAAAGAGAGACCTAGATCAAACTTTCATGAATAAAACTACACTGACTGAGATAGAAAACAGGGTAGGTCACATCAACAGGTCAGTCATTGGGGAGGAAAGGACTCACAAATTACAGAGATAGAAACATTACCTTCAGACGGAAAAATAACAGGAAAGGATAAATTCATTAATAGAGGAACCTACTAGCTTTCCAGATTTGTGGTGGAAATCCAAATAAGATTGCAGTGGGAGGTAGAAGAGTGTATTCCTCTCACCTGGTTCTCACTGACTATGATCACACACACACACACACACACACACACACACACACACACACACACAGCACACACACAGCCTGCACCGCCACTCCAGCCTATTAAAACTATGCCATCCTGTTTCTTCTGATGCTCTGGGAATTAAGACCCCATGTGACTCCTATTCCTACTGTTACTTGCTCACTAACTGTCTACCCAGAGGCTACACATGTAGCATGCCGTTGCCTTCCCACTAAAAGAGTTAATGGCTTTCAAGGTTATTAAAGCCATAGAGTCAAGTGAACCATGTGGGCCTTTCTCTCACCAGCTCCCATGTTCCTTCTTCTCCACCCTTCTTCATTTTGGCTCTAAATACCAAGAATATTCTCATTCTAAAGAAAAGCCTCTCCTAATCTTATACACAAATCTCTATCTGATCAAAGCACACAAAGCAAGTTCATATCTGTTCCAGTGGACTGATCCTTAGAAGGCAGTGAGAACTAAAAGGAGTTCATGTTTGTTTGTTTTCTGTTTACAGACTCCAGCACTTATGCGGGGTTAAGGGACAGAGGTAGTAACATTTGTCCTCTTTTGATATTTAAGAAACAGGTTTTCTATACACATGTGACGAACTTACAAATACAGCACATCATCAGTAATTACCCCCACTATTTATGTCCTCAAACACACACTTGTGTACTCAGTGAATGGCAAAAGGTATTAGTTTACCTTATTAACAGTAGTGCCCAGCTAATTAGGCCATGAGTCTCTGATGGTGGAACTTGCTACAGAGTGTGGCAGTCCAAGGTATTTCTTATCCAATGCGACAGCAGCATAACTTTATGTTTAGTTAATTACTGATACATTTAGCAAGCAAATCCACATCACACATAGAGAAACCACCATCTGGAGATCTAACTTATTTGTGGTTTGCATATTAGACAGGGTTATGGAATCAGAAAATATGTACTGTTTATGGTGACTGTTTCCTAGAATAAACAGTCAGTTGATCACTGGGGTGGCAAAAGGAAAATATTTCCCACTCTAGTTAAGAATCTATTGACAACCTATGGCTGCTGTTAGGATGAGAATCAGTTTTCTTTAGGGCTACACATGCTCTCAGTAGATCCTTTTATAGCTAAGCCTATACAGGCAGCAATAAGTGTAGTTAGTAGCTTTAAAAACAAACCATATTGAGTTGAGACAAAAATAGGGATGGGAAGATAGAAATCATCATGGAAGGGAGAGATTATGGACAGGGCTTAATCATAATCATAAACATAATGTACATGTGTGAAATTATCAGGCAATAGTTATGATTTCAAAAAGGCTTCAAGCTCCAGTGCAGGGAATATAAGGTATGCTGTTGGTTAGCCGTATCCTTATTCAATAAAGAGAATTATGACCTGACTCACTCAATTTTCGGTTTACTCAATAATCGTAAAATGTGTTTATAGTGTTCCCAGTATTAAAAGGATTTAAATAAATGTGACTGTTGAAATACACACCCAAAACAGATGTAAACTCAGTGCTAGTGTGGATGTTTCCTGATGTTGCAAATAGAAAAAAAATGCCTTTATAATTGCTAAACCCTATTGAGTGATTTCCAAGAGATGTTTAGAATTTGTAACCAGAAGAGTCACCTATGAGCATTCTCATGGCAGAGGAATGGGCTTCCTTAGTGAAAAGAAGACTATTTGCCTTCAAAATGATATATTGCCATAGCTATCTGTGGCACAAATGAATTCAGAAAGTAAAATAAAAATGAAGATCTAAAAGTAAGGTCCGGTGCTGGCTACTTGCTGGCTACATTGGATTACTCTGCTTCAGGTCAACTTTATCATCAAGTCTGTTGAGGACTTCCTGGGTGGATAATGGACCAAACTTTCCACCAATTTTTGTTTTTATTATTAAATCTTGGGATACACTAATGAGCTTGTGTGAAATGTGCTTGTAATTTTTTTTTTTAATGTAAGAATTTGAGCTTCAAAACATTGCATCTGAGAATGTAATGATAGAATAGTAGCCAATGTACAAGTTCTGGTTATATATTTTCTGGCCAAAAGTGTTGGTTGATTCAGGAAGGTAAAACTGAAATATGGGGGAAAGAAAACTGTCCAGAGTCTATTATTCTCTCACTCCAACAGGTACCACTAAGTGTGTGTTTCCAGAGACACATGATGTAAGCAAGCACTCTCCTGAAATGAAACTCTCCAAGGACAACTGAGAGGTCATTTATCTAAAGGGCATGGCCTAGATAGATTTGTAGAGAACGGTGACATAACTAAGCTATGGCAATGATTTTGTTTGGCCGAATCAACTGAGAATTTTCACTTCATTTCCAACGATATATCATGGGTCTAAATATACTGTCAGGAAAAAGAAATTAACAACATGGAAAACACGATTCATTTAAAATATTTTGTGTTTGAGAAAATACTCTCTGTAAAATTACAGAAAAATTGGCTGGAAATATACCAGACATGTTATTTATGACATCACTCTGAAACTCATATAAGTAAGCGCCATAAGAGATGTGGCTTTCTTTGTGCATAACAGCTATCAAAAGATGTATGCCAACATCTTCAGTTTCATTCTAATAAAAGATAGAATGGTGACACATACTCTTTGGGTATGGGTGTGGATCTTCGTAAAAGTTAGTAAGTTATTTTCAGGTCACAGTTTCTTACTGGGAAAGATAAACTTGAAAGCAATATCTAAATTAGACTTCCCAGTAGTAAAGTGGCTTCCCAATTCAGGTTAGCTCTCCAAGAAGTTAGTATGTAACTCAGATTAATTTTCTCAATATTTGTCACTTTTTCCAATGTGTTACTTGTATGTTAAACATTCTGGTATATATAATTTTATTTTATTTCTATGTGGCTTTACATAAATTCTCACCAATTATACCAAAGCATTAGTGGGTTTTTGACAGTAACTTCAATAAACTGTTATGATTGTTAAAGGAAAATTACTTCTAATGAGAACTTGAATAAGAAGGACCAGATTGACTCTGAAATGATAATTATTTGAAAGGTGATATATCTTTTATGAGTTAGTGGGAGAACTGCTTAGTCGGCAACTGGATGGCATTCTAGTGAGATGCCAGGAGGGCGGACTATAGAAAGAACCAACACCCAACACGGAGGTATATAAAGAAGTCTAGCAGGTAACAAGCACACTTCAGTGACTTGTTCTCTACATTTTAATCCAGGCCTGGTTGTCTATCTCTCTATTGCTATCATGTCGAATAACTTCTGCTCAGAAGTCCACAGCTCTTCTTCTTGTAGGAACTCTAGTCATGTTCCTGCCGCCTCACCTGTCACCAGTGGTCTCTGCTCCACTGAGACGAGGGGTAGAGATGCCCCTTGCTCTCCTACTAACAGCCTCAGCAGCAATACACCATGTGACAATTGTCAAGAGCCATGCAGTGAACCCAGGAGCTGCCAATCAACCAGCTGCAACAGGAGCGCTGGCAGCCCTTCAGTCTGCTCTCCGATTACTTCAGGTATATCTGGATCCCAAGAAGGAACAAGTTGTCTACCCAACACATCCCGCAATTCCAGCTTTGGCCGTCCAACATTCTGTAGACAGCCTATGAGTTGCTACGTTCCAAGTTATCTGTCTAATGGATGTCAACCCTTGGGGTATCTGACCTATGGCCGTCCACCACTGAGAAACCTGACCTATGGATGCCCGTCTCTCAGCTGCATGCCTAGCTGCTACAGGCCCATGAGCTATAAATACAGCAGCTTTCAACCTTACTCCTCTTCCTTGAGTGGTTGGCATTATCCTTACTAAAGAAAATCATGAAGACCTAAAGCAACCTCCAGCATCTCGGGGAGGGCGTTTGTTCTGGGGGGCTTCATTGTGTATGCTGATTCTATAGTAATTCTTTTCAACTGAACTTCTTGGTGCTTTAGGGATGTGTATCACTCACCTCAGTATATTTGCAGAGCTCGACATATTGTTTTACTTCCATTATTTTTTTTTCTTCTGCTATCATCACAATTAAATCGTGGCTTCACATAAGAATCATACTTACCATGTGCCATTATTTACATGGGTTTAACTTGCCCCAGTTTTCTTCTTAGAAACTATTATCATCGACTGCTTTAAGTGAGAAATGATGGTTTGGGGGAGTAACTATGAAAAATATTTAAAAACTTCTAGAAATATTTTTAAATAATTAATGTAAAAGAAATTTACATACAGTAGGGGTCAGCAAAATGGCTCAGTAGGTAAGGGTGCTTGCTGTGTGATACTTGCTGTGAATTAGGTTCAATCTCTGAAACCTCCATAACAGTGGAAGGAAAAAGTCAACTTTACAGAGTTGACCTCTGACCTCCAAACATATGGTGTGTGTCAACACTTAATCACACAAACACACACACAGAGAGA